>NC_041394.2:103449580-103557080 GCF_900747795.2 Erpetoichthys calabaricus | reverse complement strand
AATTGTTAAATCCCTGATTATTCCCTTCTGATCTTGAAGCCTGAATCACTATGCCCTACACACTCATTGTGTAGCTAGCATCATAACCCCCTGTCATTAGCAGATGAGAACATTGAATTCACCTCCAAACAAATGTATTATTTTTTAGAGACAAATGCATCCTTAGAGGTCTCTGCTGGAATACTCTGGGAAACTCTGAGGGCATATCTTTCCCATAAAAATAAATTGGAGACCAGGAAGGCAAGTTAAGCACTGAAATTACCAAAATAGATCAAGAGTACACCAGGTCTTCAAATGATTCACTTTATAGGCAAAGATAGGTTCTGTAATCAGAATTTAACCTCATGACAACAAAAGAAAGGGAACAGCTTCCTTTTAAATAGCGACAATTATCATTAACATGGAGAGAAGGCTTAAAAGATCTTAGCTCAACAAATCCACAACAGGAAGTTTGCAATGCAATTACAGAAATTACCAAAACAGAGGGAGATAAACTCATTGACGATAAAAATATAACCCATACATTTAGTGAGTACTATAAGTCCTTACATTCTACTCAGTTTAAAGAAGATACACAATCTAATGAGTTTTTTGATGCATTTCAATTACCACAGCAAGATACACTTACAAACTTCTGACAATGTCAGAATTACTGGGTGCTATCAACTCACTCCAAAGTGGGAAAGCAGAAGACCCTGATGGCTACCCAGTGGAATTTTATAAAATCTTTTCAAATAAGTTAGCTCAACTATTATAAGCAACATTTATAGACGCTACAGAAAACAAAATTCTGCCTCATACTTTTGGCCAAGTATTAATTACCATCTTTCCAATGAAGAATAAGGATTTATTACAATTACAACTTATTACAATTATATCATACAGACCAATTTCACTTCTGAATAATGATGTTACGATGCTCTCCAAAGTTCTATCTAGGAGGTCTGAGAAAGTGCTTCCTTCTATACTATCACACAATCAAAACAGATTTATTGAAGGCAGACACTTGGCTTCTAATCTTCGGTGTTTGTTTAACGTAATAAACTCGCCCATAAAATCTAACACATCAGACATCTTACTATCTTTTGATACAGAAACCATTTGACATAGTTGAATGGGACTACCTATTCACCACATTGTGCAAATTTGTGTTTGGCCCAAATATATGTGCATGGGTAAAACTATTTTATATCAGTCCAGAAGCCTCTGGCTCAAATTAATTTGAATAAAGTGTGCTTTTACCAGGGAACTCTCCAGCACACAATACTTGACTGGACATCTATCCATTTATTTTCTCAGAACAGTTTAAAAACCTAGGGGTAAATGTAGGGCTGGGTGATAAAACCATAAAGATAATTATTGTGAAATAAGCTTTCCCCGATAGAAACATAAGACATGGTCAATTTAATATCAATAGGATGTCATTCCATTAATGTTTTGACAGACAACACGAAAAACCAATGATAATGAGAATAGTGCTGCGGGAACCAATAATGTAGCTGGAATAGAGTTACAGTCACGGCAGGTTAGGTTGATGCACGTAGCACTGACTGTAGAAGTACCAGCTGGCAGCAGCATACGTGTTACAGCAGTCGTGCATGTTAGTACATCAAGAGTGGGAGCGAGATAAAAGAGAAAATGTTAATGAAAACTCAAAAAAAAAAAACAGCATTACCGAAGAAGACACCCAACAAACATAGCCCAAGGTTCAAAAGACAAAGACATCGTTGAAAACAAGGGTCCGAGTAATTCTGTAGTGTGCACATATTTTGGCTATTTAAAGTCCGACAAGTAGCAGAGTAGGATACACTTCAAATTGTGTCAAAAGTACGTTCCCACAAAGACAGCTACTAACTGAAATGGTGCCATCCTTTAGAGCATGCACAATGCATGATTTTACAGTCCCTGACCCAAGCAAGTGCTGCACTAATGGGGATTTCTTGTGTCTTTTTTTTTTTTTTGCCTTGGAGTAGAGGTCTGTGCGGGACTGATTTTTTAAACCCGCGTCAGCCTACTCCCACGGTACTCTATTCCATGCCCACCCAATCTAGCATACATTTGGCCTCATTTGTCTTGCTCCCGCCTGCATCATAATGGTTTTGTCTGACTCCCGCCTGCAGAAACACATTACTTTCCATTAAGGAAAAAAAGTCATATATGGTTGATAAGCCTGTTTAACATGGTCTTGTACAGGGAGGTAGCTGAAGGTTTCCCTGTTTGGCCCAGTTGTGCTTTTCACTTTTTTTTGCAACGATTCTGCTTCCTATATTGAAATAAAGTACGATCTATGTTAATATTTGCTATTCATTCCACAAAAATGTGGAACAGACACGGAAGGTAGGTGATGTCTACATACAGTACTAGTCACACATATAAGTTTAAGCTTAAAACATACAATTTCTAGTTGGCATATTACTGGTAGCTTAACAAAAACACTTCCCACTTTCTTTTGCTTATCAATACAAGCACAATGTATCTAAGCAAAGCACTGTGAATGTACTGGCATCTCCTTGTCTGCTCGCAAGCTCTGTGAGGAAAGAGGGTGTTATTAACAGCTGACCAGTGAACTTCACTGCATTCTTTGACTTAGTGCAATTGCATTAAATTGCAATTACTATAAATTATTACAAATCTCTTCTTGTTCCTGCACATTTGTGATCCTCTTAAATAAAAGATATAGAAATAGAAGCTTTGGGCTGAGAAATGTTGCTACTTTGTAGAGCATGTGGATAAGAGTTGGTGCTGAACAGTTTGTTTGACAAATTCTTTTAGTAATTCCTGATTCTAAATCAGTTGTCACATCTTTGAACAGCTTCAGAAAAGAGACCACAGTTGTGCCTTTTTGTTGATATGGCCAATCGTCAAACTGCTGCACACTGAATTCAGCACTATATCTTTCCTCTACAGACCTGTTTGAGTGACTTCATAAATTGTCCTTGTTGTCCAGTATGTTTAAAATACCCAAGTAACTTTTTACACTAGCCAGAAGTTGTGCAATTTCGGGTGCTTTCTCCATCACTGCTGGTGTAAAAGCACTTGAGAGAAATCGTGTTAAGAATGTGGACACAACAAATCTGGTGCAGCCGCGCAAGACAGCAATCGTGTTTGCTCCTCAGTCAGTAACAGTCAATATTGAAAACTAAATTTTTCAAACACTAAACAAGAATGTTTTTACCTGTTTTAATCTTGCTTACTTCAAATGAGCACCCTTGACACAAGATTGTAGCTCTCATTAATGTACTGGATAGTAGCAGATATGAAAGAGGTTTTCTCAGTGTTTTTCATCCAAATATCAGTTGTGATAACATACCATCCATCCATCCATTTTCCAACCCGCTACAATTATTAATGGTCTCTAGCATGTCATATACAATATCCTCTCAGGTTTTGGCTTTTTCTACCACGTGCCGCGATACAGATGTCAGATGGGGCAGTATCTCTTTAAATTTCAGACTTTCCAATTTTGGATGCTGTGTCAACCAGGTACTGCTCAAGTAGAATATAGCCCTCACCAGACATTGTGTCGTAAAGCCCTATATCCTTACAAATAAAATCTGCACATTTATCTTGTGCTTCACTTTTAGCATTAGTTGTTACTTTTGACAGGTTTGGTGAGGATGTCAGTTTAGTTTGACCCTTTGCTACTGCTCACATGTGGAGCTTTCAACCTGAGGTGCCTGACTTGTGTCCACTGTACGTTAGCACATTTATTACAGCAAGCAAATGGTACTTGACCAAAGAATTTACTTTGTGTTCTCGTGTAAAACTTGAAAGCTTTAAAAATTTTAGCTTTAAGATTTTTTGAGCTTTAGAATTAAGATTTTATGTATTTGGAGTTGACAAATTTGGTGTGTTCTCCTGCAAAAATTGTAAATATAAAGAACTTTTTCAACAATATTATTCTATCAGGGTGGAAAAAAATCAAACAAGTTGTGAACAGATGGTCTACCCTTCATCTCTTATTTTAGGGAGAGTCAATACTGTCAAGATGAAAATCCTTACTAGGCTTCTTTTTCTATTTCAGAGCATCCATATAAATATTGACAAATCATTCTTTAAGAAATCAAAAGACTTGATTATAACTCATTTATTTGGAATTCGAGACATCCACTTATTCAAGAGGCAACTCTACATAGACCTAAAGCAGAAGGTGGCATGGCACAACCTAACTTCCAGTTTTATTACTGGGCAGCAAATATACAAGCTATAAAGACTTGGACATTGACACAAATTGATGATTACACACAAGCCTGGTTGGGAACAGGAATAAAGTCTTGTTGTACTTCTTTATATGCTCTTCTTTGTGCCCTGGTAAATGCAAATTATCATCAATACACTAATAAGCCAATTGTCCATCATTCACTCAGAATATGGAACCAATGCAAGAAGCACTTTAAGGCAGAGATGCTTTTATCTGTTCCACCTCTACATGACAATCACCTTTTTCTGCCCTCTCAAACCTACACATTGTTTAATTTTTGGAAAATGTGGGAATTAAAACACTTAGAAAATTGTACATAGATAATGTTATTACCACTTATGAACAATTGTGTTTCAAATTTAAAATTCTCATCAACACAATTTTTCAACTACTTTCAAATCAGGAACTTTGCTAAACAGAACCTACCCAATTTTCCACACCCCCCACCCATTTCTACTCGAGAAGAAATACTGATCAGTCTTGAAGACCCAGACAGCATCTCAATAATATATAAAACCATATTAAAGTCTCTTACTTTCAGAGATCCTAGGGTACCGTTGGGAAAGGATCTTTCACTTAATACCTCAGAAAAAGGAATAGACGCCTGTAATGCATGGTATGCACTCTAGCTCCATATGCGTAAAGCACTCAGTAATTAAACTTCGAATCTTTCATAGATCACATTTATCTCACTGAAAATTATCCAAAATGTATCCAGGGCAAGATTCAACCTGTGAATATTGCAATCCAACTCCAGCCTCAGTGGATCATATGTTTTGGGAGTGCACCAAATTAACATAATTTTGGACAAAATTCTTTGAATACTTATCAGACAGCCTTGATGTCACAATCGCCCCTAACCCATTAATAGCTGTGTTTGGTGTACTCCCAGATGGGCTTAAAACAGAGAAGGACAAATTGATTATAATTGTATATACCACACTACTAGCACGTAGAATTATCTTGTTCATCTGGAAGAATCCCAGTCCACCTGTTATAAGTCAGTGGGTAAGTGATGTTCTATACTACTTGAAATTGAAAAAAATCTTAATTCTCACTTAGAAGAACTGTTCAAAACTTTTTTAAAATATGGCAAGATCTAATTAATAACATTTTAGAATAAGCATTTATATTGGGGAAAAGGACAATTCTCCCTTCTTTTTTTCTTGTTGTTGGCTCTCCTCTTTTTCACTTGGGTGGGTGTTGAATTCTGTTTTGTTAAGTACAACTTGATTGTATGGAATGTTATCTTTTCGTTGCATAAGTTACACTTGATTGTATGGAATGTTATTTTCTTCAAATAAAATAAAAAAAGGCAAATGTAATCTAGACAACACAGGTTAGCACCCTGCCACTGGCAGGTAACACAGTGCGAGAGTCCGAACTGAGATGGATTGTGGTGTGATTCCACAATGCAACACTTTGGATAATTGACAGAATAAAGATTTGGGAAAGCTTTTTAAGCTGAAATGAAATAGATGGATGGATGTTTGCAGCTATTTATATGTTGTTGTCAAGGAGGCAGGCTGTGAGTTTTTTTTTATGTATATCCAGTAGTGGACATGAGATCATGATAAAGATTTTTTTTTTTAACACCATGACTATCTGTCATTAATACCTGTTCAAACCAACTGCTATAAACACAAGATCATCTCAAGTGGGCCATCTTGCTTTTACAGCTATCTCTGCACATATTTAGCTTTGTGGATCCTGTGGGCCTCTCTCTTTAAGTGCATCTGCATTAACACTAACATCACACTTTAAAACCCACTGTTTTAATTAATTGGGTATATTTTTAATACCTCTATAGTTAAATCTTCATTGCCAAGTGTGCTGTTGGAAAAATTTTCTCTTCGAGAGGGGTGGGAACAGCAGGCGGCTTGAGGTTGGCCCCTACATCACCTGAGAATCCACAGCTTAGCAGTCTCACAGTTCTAGTCAGTTGTCCCTAGACCAAATCGAAGGCTACTGCAGCCCAGAAATGATCATGGAGATTGGTTGGAAGGGCGTGCAGACTAAGGCTGCTTCTCAGCAAAGGAACTATTGTGTGCAGAGTCAGGAGGGTACTGATGTTAGATGGGCTAGACTCTAGAAAATATGAATAAGAGAGTGTCCGAAGGTGGACAATACTTGGACAAGCTACCTACCTGGCCTAGTGTCATCAAAAGCTTGTATATCTGATAATCTCCTTTTTCCAAACTAATAGAGATGCACTATTAAAGAAGATTGAATCTTCCTCTGTCCTTTGAATCTTTCTGATGGCCTTCCTGCACAGAGTATATCAGGATTAAAATGCTGCCACCAAATTCTTTGTCCACATAAACCCTCTGCTAGGTTGTTGACGGTTATTTTTGGCCATCAACTTTTTATCTACAAAACTTAGGCATGAACATACAACGCTGTACTACCTCAATCCTCCCTAATTCCCAGGTATCTTGGCCCAACCCCACCCATCCACCTTTCAAACCTGCTTATCCAGGGTAGGGTCACTTGGAAGCTGGAGTCAATCCCATTAAGCACTTTCTACTCCACTTTTGACAAATAGTTGTATCTCCTGGTGCAATTACCACAGACACTCTCTTCATAGGTTTCTATCTCTCTTGTAAAGCCTACATCTTTTTTAAAGTTACAACCACTTGTTCACCTACTTCCCTGCATTTACTATTTAAGCTCAGCTGTGCTTCATTGTTATCTAGCACAACGTGAAGTGATGCACAATCCCAGCCTCTTGTGTATTAATTTATCCACCCTTCCATTTTCTGAACCTGCTTTTTCCATTGCAGAGTGTGAGGGGAGCAGTGCCTATCCTGGGATCAGGAAGAAACACTCCCAGGACAGGATGCCCTGTCCACTACATGTCACAGACACACATTCTAAATCAAAGCTGACCAATATAGAGTTACCAGACTACCAAATTGTCGTTATGCAATGTTTAAGTAATTTTGTTTGCTTCACAAAGTGTCCAGTGATGACAGTGTATTTGACATAATGTTTCACATCAAGAATCCTAGATTACAGAAGTTGAAGTGTACACAGTATATTTTACTTCCTATTTGTCCGATTTATCTCAATTCAGAAACAGAAAATGTTACACAATAGTTAGAACATTGGAACACTGTAGATGAGAACAGGCCATTCAGCCTAACAAAGCTCACCAGTTCTATCCACTTATTTCTTCCAAAAAAACATCAAGTCGAGTTTTGAAAGTCCCTGAAGTCTTATGTCTGCCACACTACTTGGTAGCTTATTCCAAGTGTCTATCGTTCTTTGTGTAAAGAAAAACTTCCTAATGTTTGTGTGAAATTTAACCTTAACAAGTTTCCAACTGTATCCCCGTGTTCTTGATGAACTCATTTTAAAATAACAGTCTCGATCCACTGTACTAATTCCCTTCATAATTTTAAACACTTCAATCATGTCACCTCTTAATCTTCTTTAGCTTAAACTGTAAAGGCTCAGCTCTTTTACTCTTTCCTCACAATTCAACCCCTGTAGCCCTGGAATCAGCCTAGTCGCTCTTCTCTGGACCTTTTCTAGTGCTGCTATGTCCTTTTTGTAGCCTGGTGACCAAAACTGCACACAGTACTCCAGATGAGGCCTCACCAGTGCATTATAAATGTTGAGCATAACCTCCTTGGACTTGTACTCCACACATCGTGCTATATAACCTAACATTCTGTTAGCCTTCTTAATGGCTTCTGAACACTGTCGGGAAGTCGATAGCTTAGAGTCCACTATGACTCCTAAATCCTTCTCATAAGGTGTATTCTCGATATTCCGACCACATATTGTGTATTCAAACCTCACATTTTTACTTCCTATGTGTAATACTTTACATTTACTGACATTAAATTTCATCTGCCACAAATCTGCCCAAACCTGTATGCTATCCAAGTCCTTCTGTAATGATATAACGGATTCCAAATTATCTGCTAATCCTCCTATCTTGGTATCATCTGCAAACTTAACCAGCTTGTTACTTACATTCCTATCTAAATTATTTATATATATTAAAAATAGCAGCGGCCCTAGCACTGACCTCTGTGGAACACCACTCTTAACATAGGCCAGTTCTGAAGTGGTTCCTTGCACCATCACTCTCTGCTTCCTGTGTCTGAGCCAATTCTGCACCCATCTAAAAACATCACCCTGAACTCCCACTTCTTTTAATGTGATGCCCAACCTCTCATGTGGCACCTTATCAAATGCTTTCTGAAAGTCCAGATAAATAATATCATATGCTCTACTTTGATCGTATCCTTTTGTTACCTCCTCATAGAATTCCAGCATGTTAGTGAAACACAACCTCCCTCTTCTGAACCCATGCTGACTGTTCAGAATAACTCCTATGTTTGCCAGGTGTTGCTCAATCTAATCCTTAATAATTCTTTCTATTAATTTTCCTGTGATGCATGTTAAGCTTACTGACCTATAGTTGCTTGGATCTGCCCTGTCACCCTTTCTATATAATGGGATGATATTTGCCATTTTCCAGTCCTTCGGAATCTCTCCAGAGCGCAGTGACTTCCTAAAAATATGTGTCAAAAGTTAGAAACATTCACTCAATTCACAGAAGGCAAAGCAGTTTAAAAACAAAGAAGATTTCACCTCTGTTTGGATAAAACTTTGACTGGCTAATATACAATTTTTAAGGAGGTGGCCTAGAAATGACCTAGGGAATAGACACTGCATTCTAATTAGCAGCATTAAATGTTCTGAATATCTAATTCAAGACAAAAGCCTGTAAGTAATTAAAATAAATAACAGGCACTAGAAAAAACACTTCAGAGGCCAGCTGCCCCTTCAGTAGTCCTGACATCTGCATTCCGGCACAAGACCTGCGTTAATTATGATATTCAGTCTCCAGAGCTGCAGCGTGTTAGCTGCAAGTGGACCTCCTTGGATATCCAGATACTGTTGATGGGCAGCCTTTCTCAAAGCAAATTTCTATCAATCGATCGTTTATGGAGCCCACCACTTCAGTGACAGCAGTGAAGGATACAAATGTAAACTTTTGAGATAGCAAAATATACTGTTCTAGCCTCCATATCTTTGATTATGCCCAACATGGACCATGGTATTGTGTTTGATAATGTACGGTACATTTATTTTCAGTAAGCTTTTACCTTGACATATGTAAGCCAGGGCAGAGTAAAAGCTCAGTGGTTTGCTCTGCTGCCTACTAGCCTCACAGTTTGGTTTATTAGTCCCCATCACTGTCTTTGTGGAGTCTGGATGCTCTTCCCCAATCCAAAAATGTATAGGGGGTGTGGGTGAGTGTACCCATCTGTTTTCTGAGGATACTACTTCCCTTCACAGGACTGCAGGAAGCTAGAGCCAGCAGGACCACCCCTGACTCAGATGCCATTCCATTGCAGGGTGTGCACACACACTCACTCGCTTCCTCACACGTATTTTTTGAAATGTGGGAGGAAAAGAAAGGTAAAATACACACAAACCACATGGTGACTGGATGAGAAGGAATTATGCATCAGCAGAACTGTTTTATGCCATCCTTCACACATAACACTTTGCCTGGAGTGGTTAGATAAAAATAACCACGTTATGTGGATAAAGTTGTATTTCCAATTCCCACAGCCCTTGCAGATGTTCTCTGTGCACTTCCCTCTCTCCTTAAAAAGACTGAATGGTTCTACATAAGTTCTGTTTGTGTTCGAATAGGAGTGTGTGAGAGCACGACGGTGAATGACTCCCATCTGCAGAGATGGCTCCTGCCTTGAGGCCAATGCTGCTGTAAAACTTAGCAGATCTCTCAGTCCTCCCAGTGCTGATAATTCCAGAAGGCTGAGATTTACTGTGTAATGTCCTGTTTACGTAAAACATGTTCAGACAGTGCAGTATTACAAATGAGAAAGTAGCAGATTCTGACTGTTATATATAAAATAAAATTGTAAATCCCTCTCAGTATTGAATTTTTTGGCCTTGTTTGATGTCACTTAAACATTTTGCACTCTAAGGACCCCATTTTAACCCTCAGCATTACATTGGATTTGTTTTTTTTGCCAATCATGTAGTAATGGCTTAACTGCTTTTTATGAAAATTTTGCATGAGGTTGATGTTGGTCCAAAGTTCAAAATAATGTCAACATGGAAGTGGGGGTCGTAATGGGGAGGCAAACCTAAAAACTTTTTCTGTAAAATGATCTTAAGTTTTACTGAAAAATAGGGTTGGGGCTGCAAAACCAAGGCTACATTATCACGTCAAACATTTGAGCTGATGGTAATGAATTTGGCTTATTGTTTAGGTTTGGCCCTGCTTACAGTGAAAGTTACATTCCATATCAGTGATTCAGTGGAAACAACGCTGGGGTGTTGAGTGTGGTGTGATGATGGACTAATGCAAAAATTGCACATCATTCACAAATAGCTATGTCTACTTTCATGAAATTTTGAATGCACATTGTTGTTCAAGCAATTTAAAATATAAGGATCAAGAATTTCCTTGGGGAATCATAATGGGAGGGTCAACACCACAAAAACCACACATTATTCCAAAACAACTGGGATGTTCATGAAATTTTGCACGTATGCTACAGTTAACAGAGTTTATGGAGTTCTGAAGTTCAAGACGTCAATAGGTGCTTAACACAAGTAGTAACACAAAAAGCAGTAGTTTTGCCCAGCTTACATGCCAATATAAGTGATTCATGTATTCAACAAGCATTGATATGGGATTAAAACATCTATTTGTGGAACCACAGTAAGCCAGGAAATAAAAAACAGTAATGTTAACAAGTACATCCCAACAAGGAGTTGCGAAAAATAAATTCTCAACTCATGAGAGCAGAGATATAGTGTAGATGATGGATGGGACACTAGCATTTCAGGAAGAAATAACAAAAGGGCCAACATTTAAGAAATATTTGCTTTCTTAACTTAACCCATTATACAAATACTAGCTATACTACCCATCTATTACAGGTTCAAATCCAAGTAATCAACTCAGACCTCAGCATTACCTTTTGCATTGTACCATCACTTGGAATGTATTTTGTAATTCATGTAGCATTGAGCATGGGAAAGGTGCTATAAATAAAAGGTATTATCATCATTATTAGTAGTAATTACTGCATTGCTTGTTACTCCAACAGACAGCATTTCAGAAACATTTGTCACAATAAAATGCTTACTAAAAATGTTTGTGATGCACCATCTGTTGGAAAGAAAAAGTTGATGCATATGTCTGTTATATACCATTTAGTATGGGATTCATAAGAGCAGTGGTAATATCTGTGATGCATCTTATGTTGGAATGACAAATGTAATGCACTTTATTAAGATAAATGTCTGTTACGTGCCACCTGTTGGAATGACTGTGACACAGCAACCAAAACACACACACACACACACAAAAACACTTACCCTTTTATTAATATGGATTTCAGGGCAACGCTAGGTTCTTCTGCTAGTTACTAATAATCTTAAAAGACAAATCTCCGTAAGGCAAATAGAACAAGAATTTGTTTCAGAAGTTGCTGAACAAAGAAAACAATGGCAGGCTGGCTCTCTTCTTCACAAACCTAGAATGTGAATCATGTACAAGACTGGACAAAAACAGAGCTTATAACAATGTACGCCAACACAGGCGAGTGAGCAGAGTGGCAAAGGTTTTAAAAGAATTTAAATTCCTTGCAGGCTCAAAAGATATCGGCAGGAAGTTTACACACTTTGCTTACTGTTAGCTGGCATCTGGTTCAATTCCCATCACTTAAACATAATTAAAGGGACTGAGGGTGGGTTCCTTACTAATTACCAGATGGACACTTAGGTAAAAGATCACAAGCCTTTGACAAATTAAAGGCTCTCTTCTGAAGATTGGCTTGTACTAGTCATTTATGGCAGTCCCACACCCAGTGATGATTTTCTCACCAGTCTTTGTCACAAAAAATGCCTTCACTTAGTTAACCTGAGTTCAATGACCTGAGATAAGTCAGGATGAAGAGTCAAAAATTGTCCTCCTGCAGCAGTATGCTATATATAACAAGTGTGCCTTTCTGACATAGCTAGAAAATCTGAAGTAGCTTTAATACAGAATCAGTGTGATTGTCATGCAGACAAGTTCACATTCCTATTCACACATACAGTGCATCTGGAAAGTATTCACAGCGCATCACTTTTTCCACATTTTGTTATGTTACAGCCTTATTCCAAAATGGATTAAATTCATTTTTTTCCTCAGAATTCTACACATAAAACCCCATAATGACAACGTGAAAAAAGTGTACTTGAGGTTTTTGCAATTTTTTTTAAAAAATAAAAAAACTGAGAAAGCCTATGTACATAAGTATTCACAGCCTTTTCCATGAAGCTCAAAATTGAGCTGAGGTGCATCCTGTTTCCCCTGATCATCCTCGAGATGTTTCTGCAGCTTCATTGGAGTCCACCTGTGGTAAATTCAGTTGATTGGACATGATTTGGAAAGGCACACACCTGTCTATATAAGGTCTCACAGTTGACAGTTCATGTCAGAGCACAAACCAAGCATGAAGTCAAAGGAGTTGTCTGTAGACCTCCGAGACAGGATTGTCTCGAGGCACAAATCTGGGGAAGGTTACAGGAAAATTTCTGCTGCTTTGAAGGTCCCAATGTGGCCTCCATCATCCGTAAGTGGAAGAAGTTCGAAACCACTAGGACTCTTCCTAGAGCTGGCCGGCCAATTAAACTGAGCGATCGGGGGAGAAGGGCCTTAGTCAGGGAGGTGACCATGAACCTGATGATTGAACTCTTTGGTGTGAATGCCAGGCGTCACATTTGGAGGAAACCAGGCACCGCTCATCACCAGGCCAATACCATCCCTACAGTGAAGCATGGTGGTGGCAGCATCATGCTGTGGGGATGTTTTTCAGGAGCAGGAACTGGGACACTAGTCAGGATAAAGGGAAAGATGACTGCAGCAATGTACAGAGACATCCTGGATGAAAACCTGCTCCAGAGCGCTCTTGACCTCAGACTGGGGCGACAGTTATTCTTTCAGCAGGACAACGACCCTAAGCACACAGCCAAGATATCAAAGGAGTGGCTTCAGGACAACTCTGTGAATGTCCTTGAGTGGCCCAGCCAGAAACCAGACTTGAATCCGATTGAACATCTCTGGAGAGATCTTAAAATGGCTGTGCACCGACGCTTCCCATCCAACCTGATGGAGCTTGAGAGGTGCTGCAAAGAGGAATGGCCGAAACTGGCCAAGGATAGGTGTGCCAAGCTTGTGGCATCATATTCAACAAGACTTGAGGCTGTAATTGCTGCCAAAGGTGCATCGACAAAGTATTGAGCAAAGGCTGTGAATACTTATGTACATGTGATTTCTCAGTTTATTTATTTTTAATAAATTTGCAAAAACCTCAAGTAAACTTTTTTCACGTTGTCATCATGGGGTGTTGTGTGCAGAATTCCGAGGAAAAAAATGAATTTAATCCATTTTAGAATAACGCTGTAACATAACAAAATGTGGAAAAAGTGATGTGCTGTGAATACTTTCCAGATGCACTGTATAAAGAGTCTATCCTGTATACATTCCACCACTTTATGAATTTACCTTTCTCAGGAGTATCAATAATAAATTCACCCATTCACTGTAGGTCACCTGCTCACACACTCAGAATGGACCGGTTTGATTTTACCATTCCACCCTAAGGTCTGTCTTTGGACTGCATATCCTGCACATTATTTCAAGTTTCTGTTGGAAATGATGTTGAAGCTTGCATAACTTCTTCCAGGTGATTGCAGAGTACTCATATTTTATTCTCAGTTTTGCTGAAATTTTCTTGTATTTTTTCATTAATACTTGCTAGAAGTTTTTTTTAAGGTTTACATCAAATTTACTGCTTAAATGTAGCTCCTGATCTTTTATTTCCTAAAGTAGCTTGTCCATTCTGCTGTTCATTATGTCACTTCTGTCTATTCTCATGGGCATATCCTCCTTTACAACACTTACGCAAACCAAACACCAGAGTATGATAATTATCCCATTCACTTCGGATAGCTTGTTTCCATCTTCCAAAAGTGGAGTTATGTATCCTGTTGGAGTTGATTCTGTTGACAGCGGGGATAAACCGGCCATACTAGGTTCCAGTATCCCATTAGAGATCGGCAAATTCTCATTGCCCGCCTCACTCGGAGTTTTGCTTCCACATTCTCTCTCATCTGGAACATGAGGTCCTGGGTGATCCATCCCTTCATCTGGCAGGCCTTAATGTGAACTTGAGTCCAGCTTAGACTTTGAAGTACCTTTAACAACCTTTTCCTTTTGTTTCTGACCCCTTGGTCTCATGCTTTTAATATACTTGTAATCAAATCCTCTCAGGTTGAATAAATACAAGATATCTTGGATAGACAATGAAAACAAACTAAATAACACCGCTGCCAGCAGAGAAACATCTCAGACATCCATCACTCGCAATGGACGAGACAAATCCCTACGTGACAATCACCTTTCTCTTCGTATATAGATAATGCCTTTGCATCTTACGAACAATTACGCTTCAAATTTATCTTCCCATCTACACAGTTTTTCACTACTTTCAATCAGAAAGTGCCCTATTTTCCTCACCTCCCACCCAATTCTATTCCAGAAGATATATTGATCAGTCTTATTTAAGTCTCAGACAACATCTCAATGATATATAAAAAAGTCCCTTCCTGTCAAAGATCATAGGGCTTGGTGGGAACAGGATCTCAATTAACGTTTCAGAAAAGGACTGGAAAGCAGCCATGCACAGAATACACTCTAGCTCCATATGTGCAAAGCATTCAATCATCCAACTTAAAATCTAATAAAGCACATTTATCTTGTTTAAAATTGTCCAAAATGTATCCAGGGCAAGATTCAATACGTGAAAGTTGTAATTTAGCTCCAGCCTTTCTGGGCATACACCAGATTATCATCATTCTGGACAAAAATCTTTGCTTGTCAGACAGCCTTGGTGTCACATTATGTGTTTAGATACTCTAGGGTGGGCTTAAAGTGGACAAGGGCAAATTGACTGTAACTGCCTTTACCTCACTACTAGCACGTAGACATACTGTATCTTGCTCAACTGCAAGATTCCCAGGCCACTTGTTGTGAGTCAGTGGGTAAATAATGTTTTATATGATTTCAAACTGGAAAAAATTAAATTCTCACTTAGAGGATCTATTCAAAACATTTCTAAAATATGGCAAGATCTAATTAATAAAATGTTAAAATAAGCTTTTATATTGAGAGTAGAGCCTACATACTTTAATACACAGATATTCTTGCTCATATGTTGTTTTTTCTGAACCTCCTTAATCCTATTCATGGTCACGGCCATTTTAAATGTAACATCAATTGCAAGTCTTGAATTTCTCTTTCGTCCTCCCTTCACAGCTTAGATTTCTAGCAGCTGCCTGGTGTAAAGTAATGAGATCAGCTGATCGATTCATTTTTTTAAAAAACAACTTGGAACTAATTTGTTCAAAAAGACATTTAACTTACACTGACTTTCAAACACGTCTTTCAGTTTATCCTCTTTGCCCAGAAACTCTGGATGATTTGTATTTGCATCACCAATTGTATTATTAGTTCATGGTTTACTTGTAGTTACAGTATTTGTATCTTTGCATTTTATTCTGGTTTATTTTTTATTTCAATGCTTTGTTCATCTTTATATTTATTTAGTGTTTTATGCAAATTATTTGTATCCGTTGTTGTGCTGCATGAGCTCTATTGTTCTTTCTTAATTTCTGTTAAGCAATTGGAGAATGGGAAGGGTGCTATTTAAATGTATTCTTATTATGAAGCACACACCAATGCTCATCTCTTATGGTTCTGCCTCTCTTAGAGTAGAGCTCTATCTGCTGATTGGCCCCATTGTAAAACACTAAATAAAGCACCATACTGACATTCCATGTCATCAGTTGCATTCAGCATTCTCCATGGTGAGACATGGCATCATTTAGGACATTCTGCTAATGCTTCCACACAGGCAAATTGCATCCACATTTTGTGAACCTGGTTGACTTTACAAAGAAGTTTCATTCATCTTGGCAAAGCACAGAAATGCAGGAATGGTTAATATTTACGTAACATCCAAGGACACTTGACTTAGACAGTCTGAAATGTTTGCAGATCTCTCATTGACTAAATACAATGACAGCCAAGTGAACACACCTCTGTCTGAGGACCGACTAGATGGTTAAACAAATATTTAATCATCATATACCTGTCAAGATGTGGCTAAACTGAAGAATCAAAACATTTGATTGCTTTTGATAAGTCATGTAAAAATACACCCATTTCCTGAAAGGTTTTTGTTTCTTTACAGGACTGTTGATGAATGCCTCAGTCTATAAAATTAATATCAAGCATGAGGCAGAAATCAAACCAGGATAGACGCATCAGTCTGTCACACAGTGCTCATGACAGGTCAGGTTTCAATGCCCAACTGAACTAACACACTCAAGTTTGGGAGTATGGTAGGGAAGCAAAATCTCCACCTATACAGGGAGAAAGTTCAAATTGCCCAGTGATTGGGCTGGAAACTAAACCCAGGGCTGAGCAGCTGTGAGGTCAATTACCTAACTTGCCAAATTTATTTGTACAATTCTCAAACAAATGTGGCCAAAAGAAGCAATTCCAGCACTGCAGGACTGTTTTGAGCACACGGACTGGGCCATATTTAAAGTAGCTGCCACCTATGGCCATCTGATCACTGGCTGCATTAACAAGTGCATAGATGATGATACTCTCTCATAGAACTTCTGAAAATTAGAAACTGTGTGTAACATTAGAGGAACGTGCACTGTAAAAACTTGTAATGCTGCCATCTGATCATGTGACAAGGCTCAGGGCAGCTTAGGCAAACCTATCTTTGGGGACCAAAGCACCTGAGCGAGAGTATGACATGAAAATCCATAGCCACTTTCAGGACACCAGAGACACACAGCACATGTGGCAATGAGTCCCAGCCATCACAGATTCTAAGACCACACCACATGTCTGCAGTGGCATTTCCTCCCTTAAAGATAATAATTCATTAATTCATTACATTTATATAGCGCTTTTCTCAGTACTCAAAGCGCTATCCACAAAGGGAGGAACCGGGAAGCGAACCCACAATCTTCCACGGTCTCCTTACTGCAAAGCAGCAGCACTACCACTGCGCCACCTGTGAGGATATAAAGATGTTCTAAATAACTTCTATGTACGGTTTGAAGCCCATTCCTCCTCAGGAAGAACTGGTACTGTGTATGTCCACTGCTGATGTAAGAACAACTTTGGAGAAAGTTAATCTACGCAAAGCTGCTGCACTAGACTACATACCTGGCTGAGTGTACAGGGAATGTACAAAGCAGTTGACGTTTATCTTTACAGACATTTTTAACATTTCCTTGAGGGAAGCAGGCATCCTTAAGTGTTTCAAAATCACCACCATAACTATGCCAAAGAAGTCCTTTGTCTGTTGCCTTAATGACTATCGCCCTGTAGCACTCACGCCTGTTATCATGAAGTGTTTTAAGAGGTTAATTCTGGGCCACTTAAAAGCCAGACTTTACACATCACATGACTATCTCTAGCTTGCCTATCGCCCAGACCATTCCACTGAAGATGCAGGTACCATCTACTCTCCATCTGAACAAAAGAGACACTTATGCTAGAACGCGTTTTCCTCAACTTCAGTTCAGCTTTTAACACCATAATCCCTCAGGAGCTCATAGGGAAGTTGGCTCTGCTGGGCTACACCACTTCCCTAAGCAAGATGGATCCTGGTCTTCCAGACAAAGAGACCACACACAGTCCACTTTGGAAAGACCATCTCCAGGACAATCACGCTGAGCACCGATACATCTTAAGCCTGTGAACTTCTGTTCAATCTGCTGCCTGACATTTGTATGGCTGCATACAACTCTATCATTAAGTTAGCAATTGACGCAACATTTTGGCGAGTCTCAACAACAATGGGGATCAGTCAGCTTACAGAATGGAGATAAGACAATTGGCAGATGGGTGCAAGTGCAACAATCCGTCTCTTAATGTGGACAAGACAAAACAAATGTTTATTGATTTCAGGAAGGCCCATGATCTGCACAGCCCACTGGACATTGAGGGCTCTGTGGTGGAGCTGATCAAGAGCACCAGATACCTTGGTGTGCACCTGGTGGCTAACCGTCAGTTAACACCAGACACAAATGGTTCCAATTTTATAATGTCATCATTTTAAATTGCCAAACACACAAAAGAACAATGGAAAATCCAAGAGAAATCAAAAGATGTTGTGCCTTCAGGCCTGGAATAATATGAAATGAATGCACAACTTAATACATTAGAAACGGGATATTACAGACATGGTATGAAACATTAAGCTTCATCATCATATGATTTTATAAATTGTTTAAAAATGGTTTAATGAGATGTACAAAGTTCATGTGTATAAAAGACAATATTACTTAAGAGTTATTTAATGTATAATTTTAGTAGAATATTTTTGAAATAAATGTAATTCCTAAAACGTATAGTAAATCTTTATAAACAATGTTAGCTGTATGAGGTGGAGGAAGAAACATTTTCTGATTACTGATAACACAATGTTGACAATTATACTTTTGGATATATTTCTGTGGACAAAACAAATAAAATAAAGGTTAAAAAAAACAAACTAAGATTGCCATTTTAAATTATTAAAAATGAAAAATGTTATTCTGCTCTTCTCAGATTTTGTTTAGACTAGGTTTTGGAGAGGTTGGATTTTTTGAGCCTCTGGGCAATGAGACCAATCCATTTATGACTTTTTTTTTTTTTTTTCCCTTAAAGGAATATTCCACCCAAAAACTTATATTTTTAAGATGTTACTAGCCCCATGTTCTTTGTAGTGGTGTTTATGGAAAAAAAAATTAAATATCATATGTTTTATTTCTAGAATGGTGGGAAAGAAGTTCATGGCATAGGAGAACTCAACAGAAAGATTTCACTTTTGGTCTGGCTGAGAGAACGCTATGCACATCTGGCAGCCACCTCTCATCGACTTTAGTGTACGACGCTGCTGCTTTATTGTGGTGTTGCTTCATATGATTTTATTATTTTAAGGAGTTGAATTCTATGCAATTTACTATTTGTGTGAAAATTTCTGCTGTTATCAATCATATTGTCAGACTGGCTTCTTTCAACATCAGGACATCCTGATTATGAAACTGATCTACCAGAACACACCTCTGCTATTCTGACCTCTTATTGGCTGAAGAGATTACTTGGATAGTGTCTCACTATAGAAGTCATCACCAGGCATATTATTACTACTTAAATGAATGTTTAAAAGTTTAGAAAGGGTCTTGGAGCAAGTGGTGTAGCCACCTTATAGCTGTTGGAACCTTTGCTGGGTGTCTTCTGTGTGAAATCTGCCTAAATATAAGTAGCTGCTGACCACTTAACTCAGAACTTGTAAAAACCCAATATTACTGAAAGTATGGCCAGATGAACAACCCTAATTGTTCAGCTTTATTTAAGTGGTAAGCACCCTGGCAGTAACAGGGCGCTACTCGCCATTCTCATGGCCTTTAGGTGCTTAATGTATTTTTACTTTTAGCACTTGTCTGGGGTAGAAGGTTCTGAAGAGTAACAACTGAAAGTCTGTTTGGTAATTTCTCTGTGAAGGAAACCGAGTTATTAATAAAACATTCACTACATAAATCCCCTAGATCTTGTAAATTAGACTATGGCTTTATTATTCAAAAAAATGAAGGAAAAAAAAAAACTCAAGAATGATTTGTACACATTACAGTTTGCCAGATGTAAGCCTCATGTGTACACCCAGTGCTGTCTGATGCAGACTTTCTTGCTAATGTTCAGTGACCACTGAATCGCATGGAGTTGTAATCAAAACACTGACCATTGTTTCAAGTTAAACAGACAAAAAAAGGGTTAAACAAAACAAAAACAATATATATTTGTCTAAGTCATAAAGAGAAACTTGCTGCTCACCTGCACTGATGCAAATGCAATACTGTAAAATAATAAAAGAATTAGCAGAGTACAAGACAAATGAAGTGTGCCTGATCAGATAGATTGACAGACAGACGTGGGGCTATATAAAAACAGATATGGACAGACAGACAACAATATTTATTTACGAAGACAGAAATTCATTCATTTGAAACTGCATCATTGTGGTGCCAAATAACAACTTTCCTTTTATTTTTAGATTAAACTTCTGTTGTAGACTCCTGACCAAAACTCTGAAGGCAGTCTGGTCATGTGGCTAAGAAGACGGACTACAAAGCCCAGTGTCACAGTTTCAGTCCTAACCACTGATGTACTATGTGGCCCTAAACAAGTGACTCCATTACCCAGACTGAGGTCCAGTTGTTGGATGGTTTAAACAAGTGCACTATCTATTGCCTTTTGGATTTTTCGACTAAAATATATAAAATTAATTTTAGTATTAAAAAAGTTGATTTACTATACATATGCAAAGCCTAAAAAAAGTGCTAAGCAATTTTATTATAGTATGCAAAAAAAAAAAGGCACATAACACTTGTATAAAGGAGGATTTTGCCTGGACATTTACCATAGGAGTCTTAATTCATTTGGAGAAAATAATGTAAAAGTTATTTATTTGTGGATAAACAATTTCCTTTTACTGAAGTCACTACTATGGCTGTGATCTTTACAGTGGTAATCATACTGCTGTTTCGGTCATTCGTCTTCACTAATAATCTATGAACTGCGTCCTTACTGTGCACCAAAATGACCACAAAGCACAGTGCTGCCTGCAGCCCACAATGCACAATACTATATATATATATATATACAGTGGTGTGAAAAACTATTTGCCCCCTTCCTGATTTCTTATTCTTTTGCATGTTTGTCACACAAAATGTTTCTGATCATCAAACACATTTAACCATTAGTCAAATATAACACAAGTAAACACAAAATGCAGTTTGTAAATGGTGGTTTTTATTATTTAGGGAGAAAAAAAAATCCAAACCTACATGGCCCTGTGTGAAAAAGTAATTGCCCCCTGAACCTAATAACTGGTTGGGCCACCCTTAGCAGCAATAACTGCAATCAAGCGTTTGCGATAACTTGCAATGAGTCTTTTACAGCGCTCTGGAGGAATTTTGGCCCACTCATCTTTGCAAAATTGTTGTAATTCAGCTTTATTTGAGGGTTTTCTAGCATGAACCGCCTTTTTAAGGTCATGCCATAGCATCTCAATTGGATTCAGGTCAGGACTTTGACTAGGCCACTCCAAAGTCTTCATTTTGTTTTTCTTCAGCCATTCAGAGGTGGATTTGCTGGTGTGTTTTGGGTCATTGTCCTGTTGCAGCACCCAAGATTGCTTCAGCTTGAGTTGACGAACAGATGGCCGGACATTCTCCTTCAGGATTTTTTGGTAGACAGTAGAATTCATGGTTCCATCTATCACAGCAAGCCTTCCAGGTCCTGAAGCAGCAAAACAACCCCAGACCATCACACTACCACCACCATATTTTACTGTTGGTATGATGTTCTTTTTCTGAAATGCTGTGTTCCTTTTACGCCAGATGTAACGGGACATTTGCCTTCCAAAAAGTTCAACTTTTGACTCATCAGTCCACAAGGTATTTTCCCAAAAGTCTTGGCAATCATTGAGATGTTTCTTAGCAAAATTGAGACGAGCCCTAATGTTCTTTTTGCTTAACAGTGGTTTGCGTCTTGGAAATCTGCCATGCAGGCCGTTTTTGCCCAGTCTCTTTCTTATGGTGGAGTCGTGAACACTGACCTTAATTGAGGCAAGTGAGGCCTGCAGTTCTTTAGACGTTGTCCTGGGGTCTTTTGTGACCTCTCGGATGAGTCGTCTCTGCGCTCTTGGGGTAATTTTGGTCGGCCGGCCACTCCTGGGAAGGTTCACCACTGTTCCATGTTTTTGCCATTTGTGGATAATGGCTCTCACTGTGGTTCGCTGGAGTCCCAAAGCTTTAGAAATGGCTTTATAACCTTTACCAGACTGATAGATCTCAATTACTTCTGTTCTCATTTGTTCCTGAATTTCTTTGGATCTTGGCATGATGTCTAGCTTTTGAGGTGCTTTTGGTCTACTTCTCTGTGTCAGGCAGCTCCTATTTAAGTGATTTCTTGATTGAAACAGGTGTGGCAGTAATCAGGCCTGGGGGTGGCTACGGAAATTGAACTCAGGTGTGATACACCACAGTTAGGTTATTTTTTAACAAGGGGGCAATTACTTTTTCACACAGGGCCATGTAGGTTTGGATTTTTTTTCTCCCTAAATAATAAAAACCATCATTTAAAAACTGCATTTTGTGTTTACTTGTGTTATATTTGACTAATGGTTAAATGTGTTTGATGATCAGAAACATTTTGTGTGACAAACATGCAAAAGAATAAGAAATCAGGAAGGGGGCAAATAGTTTTTCACACCACTGTATATATATTTTTTTTTTAAACTAAGTGGAAGTGACATACTTAATTACATGTGCTAAACAAACTGCACTTTTAAACCATGACAAATAAAATATGTATAGTCTCCTGTTGTTCTGCGTAGTGGCCTACCTTTACTTTAAAAGGCAAATGCCAAAAGTTACAAGGTAATGTGAGAACTGCAATATCCTAAACTAAAATTGGTCTGGACTGAATAATCGACTTACTTACATTAAACCTTTGATATTTTTCATAATCAGCAAACAGACATAAAATAATAAATGGTAGCTAAAACTGAAAATACACACACAGATAAATGAAACATATGTTAAATGTATTTTTTTTTCATGTTAGCACATTACATTTTTAGTGTCTTGCATCCTGGGATAATCTGCACAGTTTTAACAGTGTATGTGACTGAAAATGAACAAAAGCCCCTCAAGAGGTTTAGAAAATAATAAAAGTTCCACAATATTTGGTTTATAGTACAGATGTATTTTTCATTATTCATCTTAAAATTTGGACTCATATTAGTCTATGAAAAGGTTATATTAAATATTTTTTAATACTGTTTAACTGATTCTCAGAATTTACTTTTGATATACCATCGCTTTTTTTCTTTACATATTCTTGAAAGAACTATAAAAAGTTATTCCACGGTTTAAAAAGTGTTTCACATTAAAATATTTTCCAATGCTAATAAAAAATACAGTAGAAGATACTGTATGCTGCACGATTTAAAAAAATGGTGTCTGAGATATGACTATTTGAAATTTGCCAGGTAGAAATTCCGCTCCCCTATGTACAGCACACTACATGAGTAAAGTCTTCTTGAGCCGCTCTTCTGTTTTCCAGTGTTTCTTTTTGGGTTGAATAAAATCATCATCATCCGAATCATCGCTGAAACCTGTGTGTTCTCTTGCTGGCTTGGTAGGTTCAGGAAGAGGAAACTTTTTATCAGGGTACAGAAGTTTCAACTTTTCATGAAAATAATCGTCCAAGACCTTGCCAGCCAGGGCAACTTCAGAATCCGGCTGTGAAACAGAAAACATTTTAAGAGTCAGTCAGCCTGACCAAGATGATTTACTGAAGAATATCCATCTATTTTCTGAATTCACTTTATCAATTACAGGGTTTTCCCAGGCAGTACTAGGCAATAGACAGAAGGCAATCCTGAATGAAATTCCAAGTCATCGCTTGGCGGGCAAGCACACGTACAAAACCTGCAGTGACCGAGACCAGGCCAGTTTTGAGTTTCATGTCAAGCTAGCACACCTATGTTTGGGAGACAAATATTGAGCTTTTTGCAAAATGATTTAACATTTGCTATTTGTCACAATTTTAAGAAATGAAGATAATAATCAACATGCCAAATTATAAGCAGAAAGACCCATTAGGAAATGTGTGTTTAAAATCTTGTTTTTTGTTTCTGCTGTCACTTACCTCATGCACTAACAGTGCTGTATTTCTGAAATTCACTGAAGAACTACTGTATGTTCTTTCAAAGGAGAAAGTGTAAGTTCTAATTATTTCCAAGTACAAATCCCACATATATTATTACACAATGGCAAAGTATGGTAGCGTGGACGACAACATAACAGATCTAAAAAAAAGTGTGAGCGGACACCATAAGACTAAGTGCTCACTCTTAACAATTTCTCTCTTAAACCAAAAATAAAGAATCTTCAGGGTTGTACAGACACATCAGTGTCATTTGTACACCCATCAAAAAATTTAGCAGACAAAGTACAAATATCTCATAACTTTATTTTGTTTTTAATAATGTGCTTTTACCAATTTTATTTCTCTTAATCACTTTACAGGAAACACAGTACATGTGACAATTATGAAGTCCTCAAGTTTTATACATTTCATGGCTTTATTGGTTTATAGGGTTTCAGGACACTATCTTGGAAAACAAACTTTCAATTATTTATTTTTTAATGAAACTGGTCCTACACCTTGATACACACTTATTAATATATCTATGCGTTAATAGTGAATATGTACTAAACGTATTACATGAATAAAGCATGCTACACTTCTAAGAGGACAGTACTGTTTCAGTTCTCTTCCTATGACTGCCATTTGGAATCATGCAACTCAAACTCCCATTTGCCAAACTACTATAATTTTAAAAGCTTAAAACCAATTTTTCAAAATCATGGTATAAAAGGTTATCTTTTTGTATAGCGTGATGTCAATTTCAAACAATACATCAACTGTGAAAGCGAAGTCAGATTAATTTACAAATAAGTTCATATTGCGCTACTTAAAACAGTGAATAATTATGAAAGATGAGATGTTGACACGTGAAGACAACTTAAATTGTGTTTAGCAGTTATCAGTTTTACTCAGTGTGCTTGAACTGTTGCGCAAGCTCATATAATCACCTAAACCTTTATATATTTTTTTTACATCACTTTTGAAAATTTCTCTGTTAACATTTACATTAATTAATTTAGAAAAAGCTTTTGCAACTTACAAATAACGTCCAGATAATCAAGTCAACATCATTTAGCAGATGACAGTTACAAAAATTGACCAGAACAAGTGAAGAATGCTCTGGACAATAGAGTCCCTGAAGCCTACGAAAAAACTTGTAATGCCAGGCCACCTTAAATTCCTTCGCACCTCCTCATCAACGTCTTTGTTTTGCAAATGTGTAAAATCGACACAAGCAGCAAGCAGCCTGCTATCCCATCCCCAAGCAACACAGCTGAAGAACTCCCAGCTCAAGTCTGTTTATCTGGGTGTGAGGTGCCTTGAGTTATATTGAGTTATTGCTGTTAATTTGTAATACATACATTTTATGTGTGTTCCGTGTCTACAATGATCTGTGTAACTGTATGATGACAAAAAATGCGAGGCAAGAAATGTAACTAAAACAAAAACTTTTTTCATGTTATAGTAATAATTGGCAAAATTTTGACGTGAAATGTATAATGTGTGAAGACTGAAGTCCAAATATCAAACAGACACTTTCACAAAAGGTAAGTGTATAACAAAACAAGTGCATTTTTATCCAGGAATATAACCGAAAGAAAAGAAAATTGGGTTAGGGTGCAATGCTGACGCGTCCACTTGGCTGGTGCAGAGGTAAAAAACACTGTCTCATAATCGAGAGGTTGCAGGTTCGATTCCGGGTCCTTCCTGCATTTACTGTTTCAAGTAGTGAGCTGCTCTTATTGTTACTATTATTGAATAAAAACATACATTTGATTTGAGTCTGTAACAGCTGGTGTAAATTTATGGTACCCAGATCGGACACTGTTAATTTTCAAATAAAGAAATGTTATAACAGAGGTGAACTCAGATGAGGATGAGGGTTCTCCATCAGAGAAAGAGAAGAGACAACCTCCCCTCAAGAATTGTCCATTCACACATAGGAACAACACAGCGGCACCATGCGTAAGAAAGATGGCACCATTTGGATGCGACAAGAGGTCAGGTGTCATCCTGCCAGTGAATCTGCAACACACGTCCTTTAACAAAACAGCAGGGCCTACAGAGCTCGCCAAGGTATTGTGCAAAGTTCTGTTTCTGGTTATGTTTTGTTGATGGTCTTTTAATAAAAAAAACATTTATATGTTACTTCTATAAAAGCCAGATTGAATGTTATGTACCTTGATTTATTTAATTATCTTCCTACAGCGTAAAGTCACAAGTAGACCTAGGAGCTTCCTGTGTTTGATTGACATAGGCATGCTAACAAAGTTAATGTACAAAGCCATTCCTCATTTAGGAAAAGATCAGTTATGTAAAGAGCAACAGTAGCTTCTACCTGCAGCTAAAGTCATTTCAGTACACGAGCAATTCTCCACACTAGTATTTAGATCTGGCAGTGCCAGGCTGAATGTGTATTTACCCAAAAAGAAGAAGTCTGTCTGCATTCTCGGTACCATAGCTCATGTGCTTAAGTGTCTATAGCTGCAGGTGGAAGCTACTGTCGCACTTTACTTATGGTACCAAGCAGAGTTGTGTTGCGGTGCAGCAGTCTATTAACCAGCGAAAGCAAAGTAAAGAAGTTTTATGTTGTTAAGATTCTGCCTTTGTCCAGAAATGGCTCCATTAACTTTATTACCACAATCACAGCTTTATGACCATTGCACATGTACATTGTGAACATGCCCATGTCGGTCAAACACTGGAAGCTCTGCAGTCTATTTGTGACTTTACGCTGTAGGAAGATTAGTAAATAAATCAAGGTAAACAACATTCAATTTGTCTTTTACAGAAGTAACAAATATTTTTTATATAAAGACCATCAAAAAACATACATCACAAACAGGACTTTGCACAATACCTTGGCGTGCTCTGTAAGCCCTGCTTTATCTTAGGAGGACAGGTGTGGGGTAGGCTGACTGGCAGGATGACGCTCGACTTCTTGCTACATGCAAACGGTGCCATCTTTCGCCTTTACGCCTGGTGCAGCTGCATTGTTCTTATATGCGAGTGGACATTTCTTGTGGGGAGGGCTTCTGTTCTCTTTCTCCGATGTACAACCTTCGTCCTCATCGGAGATCACCTCTGTTATAGCACATCTTTATTTGAAAACAGCAGTGTCAGATCGGGGTGAGCGTGAATGCGACTGAGAGAACAAAACTGAATAAAAAAAAATAAAAAAAAACGTGAACCTTTACAAGTACCATACATTTACACCGGCTGTTAGGCTCAAATTAAATGTAGGTTTTTATTCTATAAAAGTAACAATAAGCACAGTTCAATACTCAAAACGCTAAATGCAGGAAGGACAAGGAATCAAACCCACATCCTCTTGATTATGAATCCGCAGTTCTTACCTCTGCACCAGCCAAGCGGACATGTCAGCATTGTACCCTAACCCACTTTCTTTTTCTTCGGTTATATTCCTGGATAAAAGCGCACTTGTTTTGCTGTACCTGTACCTTTTATGAAAGTGTTTATTTGATATTTGGACTTCAGTCTTCACACATTATACATTTCATGTCAGCATTTTGCCAGTTATTAGTAGAACATGAAAAAGGTTTCTGTTTTATAGTTATGTGTTCAACACTTCTTGCCTTGCATTTCCTGTCATCATACATTTACACAGATCATTGCAGACACGGAACACACATGAAATGTATGTATTCCAAATAACGATATATTATTTACCCAATACAACTTAAGGCACCTCACTCCCAGATAAACAGACTTGAGCTGGGAGAACTTCAGCTGCATCCGATGGGATAGCAGGCTTCTTGCTGCTTGTGCCAATTGACACATTTGCAAAACAAAGACGCTGATGATGAGATGAGAAGGAAATTAAGGTGGCCTGGCATTACGACTTTTTTCATAGGCTTCAGGGATTCCAGTGTTAAAAATAAGTAATTGACTGAAGCACAAGCCTAGTTAGCCTTACCTTAACTTCGGACAGACCCAAGCATCAAAACCATTAGCAACTAGGAAAATATTTAGAACACAGGAAGGTCTTCAAAGTCTTAAAAGCACAGAGGGAGTCGGGTGTTTGGATAAACAGTTCAGAATGTGTTCTATAGATCAATGAAAAAGTGCCCTCCACTTCCATTTTGCATTTATTAGAGTATGAAGACTTTTGCAAGCAGCTGCGTATGCCTATTCATGCAATCAATCAAAGAACACAGACAGCGCCCATTTATGAATCTGTCCTGATTTAACATGCTCTAGGAAAGAAAGATGTTCACTTGTGCAGCTAAGACCAGAGCTTTGATTCTGGGTGAAGTTTCATCTAATTTGAAATTCTCATATCTTCCACATGGCTAAA
Organism: Erpetoichthys calabaricus; assembly: GCF_900747795.2. NCBI lineage: Eukaryota > Metazoa > Chordata > Cladistia > Polypteriformes > Polypteridae > Erpetoichthys > Erpetoichthys calabaricus. The sequence goes on along the minus strand of NC_041394.2, from coordinate 103,528,718 downwards.
TCTCTTCCTGATCTGAACTTTGGATTAGCCTACACGGTGGTCGAGCAGCACCTTTGGACTGCTCTGGCGTTTAGTATGTCTGTGCCCTTCAGCTGTACACACTCTGTCATGAAGTGATACTACATTCGCTCCAGCTTTATGCTACTCTAAAACAGACTATACTGCATGCATTTTGTGTGCTCAATAAAAATGTTGTCATGATTAGTAGCAAGAGGAAGAACAAAGCTACTATATATTCGTTATTTAAATAGAAGAGAAACAGTTCCTGATATCTGTTTGCTAGGTCAGTAAAATATCTGGATTCTATTGGAAACTTGACCTTTGAATACCTCACAAGTACTGCACTGTAAACAGATTTAAAATACACATTCCATTTAATTGATTGTTTTAATATGCATATGCTCACAGGAATTTACTTGAATTTAAACAAAAGTGATGTCCTTATTATTTCCATTTTTAATTCATGGTGTGGCATACATTTGACATTTAAACAAAGAACAATGGTACTCATTTCTGTCCCACATGGTTTAAATAAATCATACCATCTAAAGGTGATTGGTAGAAAGCACCAAGTGTTTATATTACAGTCGGCTTTAAATAAAGCTGTGCAAAAACATCTAGTCACCTGATAATGCATCATGGGGGGTCTTTTTTCAGGAGATAATTATTATACATTCATGTGCAAAAGTGAGTCGCCTCAAATAACAAGAGGTGCAGTCATTCTGTATACTAAAGCAACAAATAACCAGGTACCGTAAAGACAAGTTGAAAACCCCGGCGACTAACCCACCCAGATTCCTGGCTAGTATGTTCACTGTGAGCTAAGAAAGTGTGGTAAGCACCTGCCTTCAAACTAAACTGAACATGTAAATAAAACAAAAAACCCTTGAAATTTGTCAATGAAGCACTTTCACTGAGGTTGACTTATCCCATCCATGCAGCAGATAAACTCTGAGTGAAATAAAATATGAACAGCAATATCAAAGTGCTTCAAGAGATGAGTAGGTGGAGGAGGATTTAGATTCTTGGCTGTTATGGCAAGGGTACCACAAAACAGTAAAAATCACTTACCTCGTTAAATTCTGCACAGTTTTTAAAGATTAGCCTGATATCTGATACAAAGTCTTCAGGTTTCTGATAATGGTGTGTATTTCGTCTTTGGAGTTTCCTTCTCACAAGTGACAAATCCATTGGTCTTTTGATGATTTTGTAATAATCAGGCACAATCTAAACAAAGCAATAAACAAACACAGTACTCGCAAGGAAAAGCAGCAAGCCAAAAGTTGGAGACAGTTTTACAAGACCCCCCCCACCAATCTCTCTGTCTTGGTTAACCGCTTTAGGTGCTGAAAAAACGAGGCTCTAAATATTCAGAAATACTTTAACCAGATTCCCAATATAGCAAAATCCATCTGAATAAATGTATATCCATATATGTACATACATTATAGTCTTAAAGCATACAGTAATATGGTACAAGGACAGCAAATGGGTGCAGAGAGGTCCTATGCCGTTACACTCCCTGGCAGTGTTATTTACAGAGAATGAATGCAGTGCTCCCCCAAATCAGGTTCCTGTCTAATTCTGCACTTCCCTAGAAGCCAAATCCCTGAGAAACCTCACTCTGGTTGATATGGTGACAAACGTAGGAGTATGAACGTCTTGGCAATAAAAAACTAATCCTAGACCACTTTTTGCCAGCCACAATGCAGCTAATGTATGCTGCTGGAGGTTTGAAATTCCACTCTGCCTTCTTCAGATTCAGTACAGTAAATGTCACAGCCTACCTTACAGTTCGGAGTCTACTATAACATGAAACTTTAAAGGAGAGCATGTACTTGTACTTGAATGGAATGCAAGAACACAGAATGTAAGACGCAATGCTAAGGGAGTTTGAAGGAGACAAAACACTTTCATCCATTCTGAATAATAAAGACCACATTCGATTGTCCTTCAGTCGTTCTTTTCTTTCTTAAGCCAGGGACCCTTAGTGTATACAGAAACAAGTGCTGCTGTGATCAAAGGACAGACTGGGAATGATGCTGCATCAAGGTAGACATTATCATCCCAGAGGGAGATTTGTTTGCGGCAGGAAAGTACAAAAACACTAGAAATTGTTACAGAGATCCAATAGATAAACAGACACAACATCTGACAAGCAATGCTATTGCATAAACACACATCCAGTCTTTTCTACAACTCCAACACGGGACACATAGTATAATGCTGTATTATTTTCTTTAGATGGCAATGTTATAGAAAACATGCCATGGGTGCTTGGAGAGCTTGAAAGGTCTGATGGAAGGGCTACACACACAGCAGGGCACTTGGGTAAAAAAAATATTAACAAAACAGAAAAAGGAAAAGTAACCCAACACAAGTCTCTTCTAAATCAATCACTGCTACCAGTCAACATTTGGGCTTGAAAATGTATTATCTGATTCTCACCCAGCACATGATTGACTCCAAGATAAATAATATTCTATTACTCCTCTTTTGAAAAATAATCTACCCTTTTAAAAAAAACAAAATAAATACTGCTTTCCTTCTATATATTTTACTAAAACCCTAAATCACAGAAGCTTGACAAAGCAACTGGTGTCACTATGCCTGCTCCTCCACAGCTGCTGCTGCCCATCTTGCTATCTGTAGCACCTTTATATTTCAGACTAATTGACAAATATGTTTAAACAGCACTTCTTTTTTCTTTAACACTTACACATTTTTTCTTTTGTCTTCCTGCTAGGTGATAATAACCCAGGTCTTAATCCTCACTTACTTTAGTTCCTGGGCAAAAACCCATAATGCAACCAAAATGAGACACAGTATCTTTAAGCCTGCCCTTCTTCAATTTCGGAGCCCTCTGTGTCTCTTTTTGAATGAACATTTAACCAGCCACAGACAGTTCATACAAGGTGTGATCAAAAAATATGGTGAATGTTTTAAAAAAAACGAAATGATTATTGCAGTTAAAGACTTACAACTACTAGTCACCCTCAAAATACTCTCCTCCACTTCGAATGCACTTATCCCAACACTCCTGCCACTTTGCAAAGCAGTTCTGGAAGTTTTCTTTCGAGAGTGTCTTTAGTTGGGCCATCGTGGCTGCCTGGATGTCCTCAATGGATGGAAATCATTTGTCTTTCATGGTCATTTTCAATTTAGGGAACAGCCAGAAGTCGCAAGGTGCCAGATTCAGTGAATAAGGTGGAATGCGAACATAGCGTGATGTTTTTATTCGACAGAAATTGTTGTACTAGAAGGGATGTGTGACAAGGAGCGTCATTGATAATGACGAATGAAACTGTTTCAACATTTTCCTCGATGTTGAAGGACGTCCTGATCTTTTCTCGTCTTCAACCGAGATAGATCCATTACAAAATCGATCAAACAATTTGTAAACAGTCTTAATCGTCGGTGCAGTGTCACCATAAACCGATTTTAACATCTGATTGGATTCCTGAGCTTTTTGCAATTTGAAACAAAATTTCATGTTATTGCATTGCTCGATATCCATTAACAATGGCACAAAGGAAACATCCATCCTACAGCCAAGTTTGTGACATGTCTGAGCCTGCATTGAATTGTTTTGCGTTGCTCTTGGATGGTGCTCTGCATCAACATTCGCCATACTTTTTGATCACATCTCGTATGTCAAAATAGTATTTCCTAACTGCAGCATTTTCATACAGTCATTTCACCCAAGACTAAGGGCAAACACCTCAGTTTACTCTTACAACAGCCCCTCTAAAACGTCCTGGTTAAAAAAAAAAAAAAAACACCAAATAACGCTTTACTTACAGATGGCGGGACGGGCTCCTGGAAGTCAACACTTAGTTCACGGCAATACAGGAAAAGCAACAGCCTTTCACATTTCTGAAAAAGACAAAAGTTCATTCATTTCCAACTAGAACATGATTATGTAATTGTTCCTACTGATTTTGATCTGGATAGGTTACTTTTAAAGCAGAGGAGAAAAATTGAAATCAAAAATATCCATCCGTCTATCCATGTTTTGAAAAACAGGAACTGAACTAGGAAATGGGCTTGAGGTGTACTAACATAGACTGGCCAGTTTAGAGGCCATGACCAGACTAACCAGCCCAGGGCAAATCCCAGGAAAAAATCTGACATAGACACCTGGAAAAGATTTCAAAACTCTGGGCTACTTGATCAAAAAATAAATAAATAATTATACCTATACCTATATGGACTGTTCAAACTTTTACAAACAAACAGTCTTGTCTGGTTCAGAGTTTGGGAAGTTGAATTAGTGCAGATTTAAATCCTACTGGCTATTCTTGGTATGAATATTAACATAAAGCTCTATTTGCAAAACATAATGTATAGCACCTTGGAAAGTATTTTAGAATAAGAAGTCGCATCAAAGGAAATGCTGACTGGCACACATAACCAGAAATTTCTTGAACAGATTTTTATTGGGAATTTAAAAAGTTTTTTCAATGCTTTCCAAACTCTTAAATCTCCCTTTTCTAGAAGACCTGAGCCCTCTGACAAGGAAGCTCACCATACTCAGTTAGTGAGCTCTTGTTTAGGTTTCACTTAGGGGATCAAGTTTCTTGAAGGTGAAACACACACTACTGGATCAATATGCGACCAAAAATGTATTATTATTACTACTACTACTACTACTACTACTACTAAACCAATCCCGGACAAGACCCCCCAGTCCATTTTGAGGGGTATTTATCTTGTATGCGCATACTGGACAAAGTTCATTTATAAAGCACCGTCCCTACGCTGAAAGCTCTTCACAAATATTCAAAAGGGTATAATAGAAATAAAAGCACAGAAACAGATCAAATAAAATAACACTGAATGCAAACAAATATCAATTCTTTAAAAAATAGATAAAATATATTAAACACAAAGCACTGAATCAGAAACAAATAGAAAATGCTAGTACTGCTTTTTAAAGTGTACTCTAAAGTAGGGCAGTGACATTATTTGCCCCTTCCTAATAACCCTCCATTGTTTACACAATAAATGACCTCAGACCTTTACACAAAGTGCACTGCTAGAGAAAGGGAACACGAGTGAACATACCACAGTTTTAAATCATCATTTTCTTCGTGGAAACAAATGTTATCTAGTGTTCTTGTGAAAAAGTAAATGCCCCCAAAGTCTCCATACTTGATTGCTGTACCTTGAGCAGTGATGATGTCAACTAAACAATCCTTATAACTCGATATTGCTTAGGAATCTTAGCCCAGACTCCTTTGTTTGCAGAAGTGCTTTAATTCAGATACATTTGTAGGTTTGAGAGAGTGAACTGTTCCTTGCAGGTCCTAGCACAGTATCTCTTTTCGGTTTAAATTGGGGCTTCGACTAGGCCACTCTGAGCCATTCAGTTGTACATTTGCATTCTGTTTGCATCCACTGTCCTACTTTACAACTCAATTGCACTTCAGCTTCATGGTTTTGGACAAATTACTCTAACATTCTCCTTAAGAATATTCTGTTAAAGATGAGAATTCATTTACAATGGCAAGTCTTCCAAGACCTTGAGGAAGCGAAGCATCCCCACTCCATCACATTTGCACCCCCATGCCTTATTGTAAGTATTTTTTGTCCGAAGAAGTTCAACTTTTAATTCATCTGCCCATAGCCCATTTTTCCATTCTTTCAAAAGACTTCAGGATCTTCCAGGTGCTATTTTGCAACTGCAATGAGCACTGATATTGTTCTTAGAGAGCAGTGGTTTCTAATTTGCTTTCCCATGAATTACAGCATTACTCAATCTGCTTCTTATTGTGGACTTATGAATCTTCGAAGTGTTTCCAAAATGCCTCTGTATAATGTGTGCATTGATTGATTGACTGACTGATTCGCTTTAGCAGAACCAGCCCTGCATTAATAAACTGAAAATGGGCTACTCTGTCAAAAACAAAGGCTCTATAATTTACATTTGATAATCTCAGTAGGAAAGAAGTAAACACACGTTTTTGCCATTTCTCTCATGGAATTTTGAATAGAAAAAACAACAATGATCTCTCTTTATACAAAGTTAGACAAGTTCAACTTTTTTAAACTCCGTACTGTGCTAACTACTAAGCAAAAAACCAAAACAACAAACATACCCGTAAATCTGTTGGGGGCAAACCAGGCAGACCTCCAGATTTCCTCTTCTCTGAGTTTTGCTGGCTATTTAAACAATCATACACAACCTCGGGAAATGTAATGCTACGGCAGAATGTGCACATCCACTCTCCACTGGAAAGGAGAAGAACATTTAACACTTTAACAATTTTACTTTTGGTTTAAAAATAATGAGGAATTTTTGCTTATAAGCTATATTTTTTTGCTCATAAGCTAGTTCCTAGGCAACTGCTCCAAAACTATAAATCACAAATCATGCTCTATGCCCTTGAGATAAAGTTTGAAACTGAATTCTGGTATTAATTTATAGCACATTTATTGCATGCATCAGAAATGGAATTAATATTCTTAGGAGGAAAAAGACAGGATTATACACAAGTCAAGCCTGATGACACAATCACATATTTTCCTCCTCCTCTTTGTGCCAGAAACAGTAAATGAGTTTAAGAATATATTATTATGAAAGTAAAAATTTCCACTCATCTAGTGTTTTTACGGTTGAGCATTTATTTGAAAATGTTTGGCTCAGTCAGAACATAAGGTATTTTGTGTTGCATAGTATGTTAATATGCATTTAAAAGTTAAGCTTTCAATAGAATATAAAAACTGATCACAATTCATTCACAGAAAATGTATTAAATAGTGAGATTTAAGGTAAATACCTGGGAAAAGTGAGCAAAGCAGGGACATGGCAGGACAAATGAAACACTTTTGGGCATTTTTCACAGCAGAGCAACTCTCCTCCATTCTGACAAACAGCACACCAGTCTTCATTTGGATCATCCTCCTGTCTGCCTTCTCCCATCTCCTTCTGCTCCTGGCGCCCTCTTGGCACCCAGTAGCACAACTCCTCATCTGATGTGTCTTGTTCCCCTGTGCTGTCAGGAATGTTTGTACATTTACTAGAGGCAGCCTAAAAGGTTTAAAAGAGAGAAAGATCTGAAAGGGTAACATCCAGCGAGTCGTACAAAGAATAAAGGTATATTCAATGGGAGCTATTAACAAACTTAACTAAACAAGAGCAGTTTTCCATTTTTAAAGTTTACACATGCTGAAACATACCTAAGTAACTGAACTTCAGCATGTCACATGTACAGGAGGACAAAGCCGTAACTTTTGACGATATTTGCTTTATAGAGCTAGGATAGGCTCCGGCACCTCATGGCTGTGAATTGAATTAGGTGGATTTCAGAACTCTCTCATCCTACCTAACGACATCCTTTCAATGGATTTTTTTTAAATAGTATCCCTAGTAGTGTACATGAGGATCTATTTTTTTGATTGTGTACTGCAATGTGATTAGCACAGCACTGACAGAGCCCACTGCTCTTAATTTGAACGGCAATTCACCATAAAGCCTGAATTGAACAAATCAGTAACTAACAGAATTACTTGCTACGAGGAAGGAATCAAAGAAAAAAAAAAAATAAATCGCCTTACCTTATCTGTACTCTTTTTTTCATCATCCTCTTCCTTCACAACTATCACAGGGAAATCATATTCCTTCTTGACTCCTCCAAGTTCTGGCTTGATGCGAATTGATTCTAACCTGACAAGTGGCCGCTTACTCTGGGGCTCTTTTCCAGCCGTCTTAAGGGATGACGTTAATGAACTTCATAAAACAAAAAGGGGGAACAACCATTAACAGTGTTCTAGCTTCTGTAATTTCAGGAGAAACTATATGGAGGATTTAACAATAAAAGACAAATGTTTCTATAGCTAGATTGTTTTGGCATTTCCTGAATTGTCATACACTTGCAAAAGATGAATGAAGATTTCTATTCATTAATATGATATTATTGTTTTTTTTCCTTATTTTAGATATTCAAATCAGATAACTTACAATTTTTATTTACGTATGTTACTTGGCAAAACTAGATTCCCATGTACGCGTATACTATACAGAGATCTTTTGCACACATTAATGCATGGCCATTTTTGAAGCTATAATTAGCATGCATACAGTATGTCCGTCATTTGTGTCAGAAACATTTCTCAGGCAGAAAACAAACACTGACAGGAGTTTTTTCATTTTGTTGAGCCATGTTGTGGTGTAGGTATTGCATCTATTATAGCACCAGCTTAGTTTTGGGTCTCATATACATTATGTGTCAAAAATTTTAGAACACCCCCATTTTTCCAGTTTTTATTGAAATTTAAGTAGTTTAAGTCCAGTGAACAACCGGAAATGGTACAATAATAATATAATCTTCACAGTTATACAAAAAGGTCATTTCTGAGGAACAAGTAATTGTAACTTACAGCTTTTCTGCAGCAATGGTTAAGTTAAGTTAGCTAAGCCTTGAAAGTTGATGGAAGTTGGTGTCCCAGCTTTTCTTGACTACTTATAGACCCTCTGTTGATATAAAAGCAGTGTTAGAACAAACGGCGTGGCTACACCCTCGGAGACACTATCTGAACAATATAGTACTCTAATATTGCTATCAGAATGACACAAAAAAAGGAAATTAACAAAAAACTGTAGGTCTTCCCTATAGAGAAGCCAAAGTGTTAGGGAGTACAGTTTCCTACTCCATCAACTGGAGGAAACTCAGAGGGGCCCAAATCCACGACAAAGTCAAAGTTGTGTGAGATAGGTGCCTCACAAGATGGCGGTCAAAGGAACACGTGTCACTTTAAGTGTGAAGAGAAGACCTCGAGCTGCACATTTAACAGCTCAAGAGGCAGTAAGAAAGCCACTGCTAAATTGCAAAAAAAAAAAAAAAAAAAGAGAGAGAGAGAAGCTGGTCTCGGCCAGAAGCCACCACCAGTCTCAATGTTCTCTGAAATTCAAGCAAAGAACAAACAAATTGGAGATATGAACAATGCACTCTCACGCTCCAGACTCTCTGAATCTTCTCTTCCGATTCTATTGTGGCTTTGCCTTTTGCCAGATCTGCTCCCATCAGTGTTTCGTCCAGTATTTGAAGTTCCTTTTGATGATGTAGGAAACCGTACTCACTGGCACTTTTACTTTCTTTACAGGTTCTCTAAACGAAAGACCTACACTTTGAAGGGTTATAAAACGGCCCGTCTGTCTTCCTTTGTAAACCGACTTTTTTTTTTGGCCATTATGATAGCAATATATAGTGTAACATTGTCCAAATAATGCTTTATAGGGTGTAGCAACACAAATTGTACCAGCACTGATTTTATACAGAGTTAAATAAATAAAAAACTAAATTTGGGAAAACTGTAGGAATTGTTTACATCAACTTTCAAGGATTAATTCCACTATTATAGAATGGTTGCAAGTTGTTAACTATTACTTGTTTCCTAAAAATGCCTTTTTGAATAACTGAAAATTACATTATTATTCAGTTTTTGGTAACCTAAACTTTCTGTAATTTAAAAAAAACAAAAAAAAAAAACTGCTTACCTTTGTGCCATTTCAGGTTATTCACTGGGCTTGAACTTCTTAAATTTCAATAAAAGCTGGAAAAATGGGGGTGTTCTAAGTTTTGCCTGGTAGTGTATGACTCCACTGGAGACAGCCTAGCACTGTATCCCACATATCCCTACACACTACCGCGACACCACACGTAATGACGTAATTTGTGTAACCATATGTGATCAAATGTAAGATCTTCATAGTTGATTTATGGTTGCTCATTCAAAGAGGGTAGAGAGCTCACAGCACACAACTTTTCTCCACAGCACCTTGGGGTGGCCATGCACTGATAGCAAATCACTGTGCGGTTTCCTGCTGAAAAAAAAAAAAATGCTACAAACACACAATGTGCGAGTCTTCTTGCATCTACATAATTTCAATGGCTTCCTTCTGCATTCAGATGCATAGAGAATATGCAATATATTAAACACACCTCTCCTCACCGTCATGAATGTGGGCCACAGAATAACTGATTTTACTGGTGTGCTGTGAACACCGAAATAACACGGGGAATGGTGAACACAGCCCAATAGTAGGAACCCTGTGTTTTATGGATGTTTGATTAAATTATGATGTTAAGAGTGGCTCCAACCTGAAATGGAGCAGCAGGAGAGAGTGGGAAACACTGTCAGACTGACACCCAGGGCACTGAACCAGGTCTCTCTACTTTTTAATTCAGTCAAGGGGTATAATGATAGACACATCCACCTAAAAACAGCACTGTATTGTACAAGGCCTTTCAGGACAACCTATTAACGAACTTATGCTTTTGCACTTCCCCAGTGTATTTTTACCTGCTTGATTGGCAAGGTGAATAAATAGCCTTAAAGGAGGCAGAGGAGCAAAAAAAATGGGTGGGAAAGAAAGAAAGAAATCAAGAAACTTACAAAATTACACATTGTAAATAGCCAAACAAACAGTATAAAGGTTGCCTTTGTGCAACTTTTTGTTCTTTATATTTCAAGATATGGTAACTTATGGTGGTCGGGCTACCTGATCAAAGAAGCTAAAAAGTATAGTTTAAAAAATGGAGGAAAATAGTTGTGGTGCTGCTACAAGCATTCACTATAATTTCTGCCAATGTATTCTTTATAACCACTTTAATGTCTGTAGTACTAGGGTGTTGTACCCTGTTAGCCATTATGAATGTAGAGAAAAGTCAAGCAAAATGACACCTTTTATTGGCTAACTAAAAAGACTGCAATATTTTGAGGCAACTCAGGCCCTTTCTTCAGGCAAGATGTTCAGGCAAGATGTAATATTATTACATCTTGCTTGAAGAAGGGGCCTGAGATGCCTCGAAAGCTTGCGTATTGTAATCTTTTTAGTTAGCCAATAAAAGGTGTCATTTTGCTTGACTTTTCTAACCACTTCAAGAAAAATAGTGACAGAGCTCCCTCTCCTGTAAATAAAAGGTACTCAATTTTAGAGTCAAAATACACTGAAAAACAACATTGTCAGATTCTCAAATGTGGCACTACAATTTGTATCCTATACGCTGATACAAAAATCATTTTATTCGTTGAATAAGAATATTTGCATTCTTACCAGCCTTTATTGTCTTCAGTGGAGGTATGTGCAGAAGATGTTGGTATGTTCGCACTCTGTGCCACTATTATTTCAAGGAAAACAGTATTACAAATATTGTATTAATACAAATAATAAAAATAAAGTTAAGTATGAAAGTGATTCCATTAGCTAATTTGGTTCAATTTACAATTCTGAGTGTGTATCAGGAGTTATCTTTTTTAACAAAATATTTAGAAATAAACCAGAGAGAAAAGTGGAGGATTGTTAAATGCAAATTCGTTGTGGTCCACCAAACATATCCATAATGTTCTCAGAAAAGTAAATGCTACAATATAATTAAATTTTGTATTGGATACAAGAAAGCACTACCAAGCAATATAGTTAAATACCAAGTTTCATTATCAGCAAACACCATCTTCTAATTAGGAAATGGGCTGGAATGAAAACCTGCAGTCACCGCAGCCGTCCAGGACCACGAGTGACTATTCCAGATTTACAGAATGAAGTCGGCACAGACAGACAGACGTTGGAAATGTAACTTTTAAATGCACAGAACTTTGCATTGTCAACTGTATTACTGGGTTTATTACTTGGCACTTACAAATACAAAGAAAGAAGTTTTATTCCATTCAAAAGATCAATGAATTGGCCTGAGCTCTGCTTATTTCTACTATTGCACACTATTACAACACTAAAGCACTCTGAGGTAGTGCTAAGGCACAGTATGTATACGTAATACAGTCACAATGACAAAAAAACAAGCATATAGAAGAAGAATGATAAAAATTGCAGGGTCAGACAATAGAAAACCAAAAAAGTAAAGACATTGTAAGAAAAATTTATCTGCCGAGAAATAAGGGCATTCTGGCCACATTCCATATACTGTAGGTAGGATCTACATGAAAAGGATATGACAGGCAAACAGACAGCTAGATAGAACTCATTTGTCCCCAGAGGGAAATTTGGCTTTTTACAGAAGCTCTTTAAATAAATACATAAATAGATACATACAAAAATATATGCACACACATACACAATGCTCTGAACACACAAGAATGACTAAAAAGGAAGAAATACTTTTGACTTGACAATCCCAATAAGGCATCATGCAGGCATATTGCTGTGGATATGAAGGAGCCCCCATTGCGTTTCTCTACACACTTCTGCCGAATAATTCTTTGGCCTCCTTGTTAGTGTGTTGGAGAGAGGATGTGCAGCATTGTTCACAATGGCACTCAGTTTTGTTTTAATCCTCTCCTTTGCTACGACCTCCAAGGGGTCCAAGAATGTGTCCCATAACTGAGCCTGCCCTTTTCATTAGTTTGTTGATTCAGTGGGCTGCTCTTGAAGTGATGTTACCAGCCCAGCACACCACAGCATATAAAATCACACTGGCCATTATAGAGTTGTAGATAATGTGAAGGATGACACAATCTTGTATAGGATTAGGTAACAATATATAACATAATCTAATAGGTAAGTGTTTCATTCTGCTGTATCTGCTTTTTATGCTTTTCCCAACCGTATAATTTTAAACAGAACCTCTTATCATCATGAAGAGATTCTGTTCAAAAATTATCCAAAAATAATTTTAAAGTTCTATTATATGGCAGATGCGATGAAAGCAAAGTAAATGCTATTCATGATACTGATTAATTATAAAATAGACAAGCTGAAACAAACAGAATGACAATTCAAAGACTGCATTAACTTAAGTTGCTGGCTATATGGATATATTGGACTTGCAGTGCGATTTAAAGGTCAAGCTATGGATAGTGGAAAAAGTAACGTAATGTAAAAACGAATGCTATAGCTTGTACCTGCCCAAGTTAAACACAAAAAATGGCTAAACGGGAAATAAAACCTATACCTATTTGCATACCATGTCATAGCATTATTTTCTAAATAATTATGTCATTTAAATCATTGTGAATACCGGACAGCTAAGATAAGAAGTATTCAACTGCACTGAATATTTATTACAGGTTTACTCTAAAACCAGGCCTGACATACATTGTAGTTCACAGAATTTTGGCAGCAAAGTGAATATTAACAAGAGCCTGTGCCATAGCAGCAGGCTTATTCTCTTCTCTTCAGCACTTGACTCATATAATTGTAAGTAATAGTTATTTTAAGTTCAGGATTTAATACTTTCATTTAACATCACTGACCAATAAAGAAAATTCTGCATAAAGTAAAAATATTCTTTGGGTATTTACCTTTAATGCTTGATGAGGGGGTGGATGGTCCAGGGGAAGGATTTGTTACAGAAGCTTTTGAATGAGCGTTTTCTTTTTTGCCATCTTTAACTAGACAATCGTCCAAGACTAAAGACCCAGCACTACCAAGCTGCATGAAACACAAAAAAATCAAATTATTTCACTTTAGGTAAGTTGTAAAGGATACTAAAAAGTTACTTTTCTATGTCATTTGAGTACAGAAAAGAGTTAGTATTTTATGCTTCCTTAAATATAGAGTAACTTTGAAAAGATATGTCAGTAAGGAGAGACGCATGTAAAGTTCTCATCCCCATTTGTTAACCGTTCTTAACTTAAAACTACAAAACTGCAAGAAAGTCTGACAATGCACCGTAGAATTATGGGAATCATTATTATTTGCTAATTAAATTAATTCATATTAATTTTCAGAAGCCGCTTTTTCCAATAAAGGGTTGCAACTTTGTAAATATTAAATTTACATGCAACACATAATTACACTGGAAATTGCCAGATGACAAGACAGGCTCTTGACAGCCAATAATAAAACAAAAATCAATCATAATGCCACATGCAAGCACAGTAAGGACAGGTTTCAATTTTCCAGCAAACAACCTGCAAATAAATTGCTCAACTGTCATGGTTTATGCAGCTTGTGACCAAACAAGTTAGCCCAGATATAAATGTTTATGTCTATAAAAGATAATTCCAACTGTCCTCAAAAACGAAGATTCTCAATACGTAACAATCAACAGAAGAATAACTTATCAAAGTCAGATACTATGAGGCACAATCTGCCCATTTTAGGCAGGTCAACCAATCATACCAATCATCAGTCTGCAGAGTGTAATCATTTTAGACATGCATGAAAAAGAACTCTCTTTTGGAATCCATTCATCCTCAATATGACTTTGCACAATTTAACATTATAAAATATACGTATTAATGCATGTGAGAAAATTGATTTGAACCTGATTTCTACCGCTGTTATCATTTGTAACAATGCACTTGTTTTATCTTAATGTTAAACTATTCTTTATTTTTGCTTATCAGTTTTGCCCTAGCAAAAAATGCAATTTATTTCTGTTCAGGGAAAATGCAATAAAAACGATTCATATTTTACGCAAGAATTTCTTTTGCTTTCATTATCATCATCATCACCGGTTTATCTGCCATTTTCTGCCAGGTTAGCAAGTTGCCTCCCAAATCATTTTCTTCAACTTTCCATTGCCTTGGACCCACTTTGGAGTGATACCAATTCTTTTGATACCATCTCAACAACATATTCATAAAATGTTTTCTTTGGTTTCCCTCTTAACTTCACCTCCATCTTTATGCACCTTGTCACCCAAACATGCTTCATCTTAAACTCCATTTATCCAAACCACCTAAATAGGTTTTTGCTCCACAAAACACCTATTGTCAACACACCAAGTTTTTCACTTAACTCTGCATTCCTCAACACTACACTCATCCACCTGACCATTCTCATCTCTCTTTTATTTTCCACCTTTCATAGACCATGTCTCAACTCCCATTAAGCAAACTACTCTTCACACAGTTTCATAAACCTACCCTTTAATGTCAGAAAGGTTCATTTAGAAATCAAAACTGGGGACAAATCCTGGAATTTCTTTTATGTACCCCTTTCTCTGGCTACTGCTGGTATGCCCACACCTCCATCTGCGCTCAACATGTCTCCAGGTACTACAAGTTCCCTAGTCTCTCCAAAATAACTACTGTAGAAATTAATACATCCAAGTTTTTAAACCAATAACCTATGCTTTCTCCAAACAAGGGTTACACTTGCTATCTATAAGCTATCCTTCACACCACTACATTATTTATGCACCCTTCCACTTCAAATCTAACGTTTCATTTCAGTATCTTCTACTTTAATTCCACTTCACTTTTTGCCATCAATATGTGACCATTATGATATAAGAGAGCCCATAGAAGTCCTTCACACAGTTCTCTAGTCATTACATCCAACCCTATCACAAAAAGCAATGGACTTAAAATGGATCCCTGTCACCTCAAAACTTCCTCATATATTTACATCACCACAGGAACTAACCATCCATCCACACTTGGCATAGGTGGTGAGGTGGACTGACAAAGCTTTCTCTTTGCACTCACCGAATACATTTCTTGCATTTGCCTGACAACAACATCTCCATCTGCATTTCCCTTCGCAGGTAAGTGAATTTAGCAAACTTTCACTTGGTTGCTATTTATTTTCTCTAGCACACCCTATAACACATTCATTACATGCTCCCAAAATTTTGCTTGATATGACCTACACTCCAGTGGATCACCTTCCTCTTAGTATATTGGAATGAGCACACTTACTTTCCAATCTTCAGGAATTATGTTTCACACATAATAATGTTGCAATAGTCAGACAATGATTCACTTCAAAGAAACTTCCGCTGCCTTCAACATTTTTAACACTACACCAGTTGGACCTGCTGCTTTACCCATCTTCATATTTTTTTAGTACTTTTGTGAACTTGCAGTTTTGAGACCTTCTATTTTTTCACAATGAACATCACTATTCTATTCATTGTCCTCATTCAGCAACTTATGCACGTACTTTTCCCATTACCGTCAACCATGACGATCACTTCAGAATTTTTCAAGTAATTCACACCTGTTATGATAAATGCTTTCTTTTGCCATCTGCTTTGCAATCCCTCATTCTGTCCTTATAGTGCTTCATCTTCCTGTTCAATGTTTCCTTGTGTTTCAGCTGAATATGAAATTTTGAATTTATTTTGCTTTGGCTTTAACCTAACCTAATTTGGGTTATCCAAAGTTAAGAAGTTAAATAGCTATAGTTTTACATAATAAATAGACTGGCTCGCTACACAAACTTGATCCCTCTCTTTGGTTTGTTCCTCGAGATGCTCCCCAAAGGGAATGAGAACATTCCTACAGCCATCACCAATAGAATTTTACAGCTGTTATACATGTACTGCAAACACATCTTGCAATATGTTTATGATGAACACCTGCACTCAGAAATGCTGAACAATTCAGCTTAAAAAGTTGTTGAGACGTCTGTGGCATGCTATGGAATCCACAGTCCATGATGACACTGATATGGACCTGTCCAGTTAGCGTTTTTTTTTTTTGGTTTTTTTTGGTTTTTTTTAACACCTGCAGTTGTGGTCATGAGAAAAACTGGAGTTGTAAACTTAGCCTTTGGGTAAAATTACATTTGATGTTTAACAAAAACTGGGCAACTTCATTGAATTAATGAGATACACATTAAATGTACTGACTAATTACAAGGTTCAGCTCAATCACCTATTTTGTATAAGTGAGAAATATTATATACATAACAAATGTAAATAAACAATAGTGAAATGGACTTTTGTAAAAGCTTATTCAAGGTTTGTTTCTTTTGTTTTTAATCTACTGCAGTTATGTTATCTTTAACTGGTTTCCTTACCTGGTGGAAAGCTTGTTGTGTTAGATGATTTATTTCCTCTGGACTTGGAAGGTTGTGTGCGGTTGACTCAGTTCGTACTTTGGGCATATTCTCCCAGTTCTTTGTTAGCTGGGCCTGACTACTGGAACTGCTGACTTCTCTTCTTAAGTTTTGAAGGTTAATCAAGCGAGGAGGCTGAGAAGTTAAAAAGAGTTTACATTAAACAAATTAGCTTAATGTAAAAGTATACAGAACACAGATTTCTTCATCCCCATCAAGTTACATTTTTAGGCAGTAAATAGTCCAGAAAACATGCATTTTCTTTAACTCCGGGCTTACACTCACTATCTCTAAGGATTTCATAATGCACTTAATTAAAGGTAACAATGTGCGGGGAAGGCTTTATCAAAGTACTAGGTTATTACTAGGTATTCCTTCAGTTAAACAGTTTTGAAATGCTTAGGTTTAAATCTATTTGACTATATTCATAAAGTGCAGAATGCAAATATGACAACAAGCAAAAAACTGGACAGAAACAATTGATCTGCCAATTTTAATTATCTTTTTTGTATTGATCCACTACCTTGCTTCATTTTTGTAGTAAGGTTACTTCCCGTTTTAGGTTTAGTTTGAATTTTTATATTTTGTTTGCATTTTACTTTCACTGTCTCTATTTGAAATTTTTGTTTAGTTCCCCCATTGTCTAAATTTCTTTATTTTTTTGCATTTTCATGTTCGTTTGATTTTTTGAAAATATTTTAGTTTATGTTATACAATTTTTATTTACATTTTTTTTATATTTTGATGGTATTTTAATATTTTAAATCTACTGCGGTATTGTGTCCTTTGCTTTTGGTAACACTGCAAAGTACAAAACATAGCTTTGTTTTATCTGGCAAGTTTGCTTACAGTTAAAATTGTACTCTTAGCCATTATAACTCAGAGCTGGATTAAATTTGGGTTTGAGAATATTTTGTTAATTCCTTGATAGGGTGGTCAATTGTTCGTTACAGGTAGAGGTATTTGCACCTTAAGTCAATGGCTTCAAATAGAAAGCTTAACAATTTCTCACAGTGTGAGCCTAAGCAGATGTACTCTACACACAAACAGTTACATCAGATAAACAAATTAAACTGCTGTAGTCCATAACAACAAAGTGGAGGCATTTGAACTCCACCTATTGTTGTTCTCCGAGATCAAAATGACAAGAGACAGGCTTAAAATATTTCAATCTTTTGCGTCAGGTCATTTATGATAATCGTGCAATAGGGAATATTTGAAATTATGTAAATCACTTTTAAACCAAATCTGAGCTTTCACTGCAAAGACCCTTAACATTATGTAGTTATTCACGACTACATTAACTGTCCACATATCTTCCACATTTATAGTGTGTAGAAATACTTTTAAATATCCTTATCTGGGAAAAAGATAATGCCTGGTGACCATAAAGAGTTTATTATTTTAAATCTCAATGTCATTAAATATATAGAATAGGGGGATAGTAATGTCAGGGTGACTTGCTTAGTTTACTGTTGAAAAAACAAAAACTAACTTAATCAATCTTGATGTTAGTTTCTTCTAATTATTTTTGCTCCAGTTTTCCCGAATATCATTGAGGGATGGATTGTGGAAAAGTTAGTACAAACTACTGCCATAAACTAAGTTAATATCTTGCCCTTTCCACAAGCATTATAAGAGTAGTTAATCTTCTAAGCCATTTTTTATACCTGTGACTGGTGAGGAGTTTGATTTTTTTTTTTTATGCAGAAAATATTTTTAAAAAAATTAAAACAGTTAAAATTTTTACACTTAAATTTTAAAATTTGTATTGGGGTTAACTCTTAAATGGTTTTGCACTAGCAAGAAAATGAATACATTTAAAGTCTACTACATTACCAACTTTATCCTGAACTCACTTGTGGGGGTGTGACCATGGTTCGATGAATAACCGACTGACTTGGAGGACCCAGACCCTGAAAGCTTTCTGCAGGTACTTGCTGGCAGTGATATCCCGCAGGGGGCCTCTGCAACAAATGAGTCTGACTTGCACCTACAGGACTCTGAGAATGAACTCCTTGTGGATTAGGCGGGACTGCATGCAGCTTCAGAGCCATGCTGTTCCGCTGTGCCAAACGGTCAATTTGCTGCTGAAGTTGAGACAAATTTACATCAGGAGGTATGTTAGATAAAAGAAAGCTTTGTGGATGAAGTGGTAAGGCAGGCTCTCCTTGGTTCAGACCACTGTGGCTTGTTGATGCTGACGTATTTAGGCTGTTCTGTTGGTTTAGAGGGTTGTTGTCTACTATCAATGAGCCTGTAAAGGAAAACAAACTCAATAAAGAACATTTTTAGAAGAACAATCACATAACAGAAAAAAGCAGACATATACGTTTGTAAGATACACTTACTTTTAACTAAAAACATTATGCCCCTACAGGTTTTTTAATTGAACTGATAAAGTGCAACAAATCAAATGAAATGTGCAGCACAAATAAAAAGAGCAGAATATACTAAAACTGATATGAATATCTTTTGTAATCTACAAGTATCTAATCTGATTTAGATTACATTCTTCTACACCATATATATGATAAATATTTTGCTTAGAACAGAGATGGCACTGGTAAAGTGACAGGCATGCAAGGATACACTATGAAAGAAATTCAGACTGACAGTTACAGTTTCTCTATAAATTGTAGAGTAGATGGAGCATCATGGGTATAAGGTATGTACATAGATGCCTTCTTGCAATAATTACGTCAGTCTGCATCAGGTATGAGAGGTAGGGAAGGCCCAGCTTCCCATGACCAAGAACATTTTAGTAGATGTTTACACTCCCTTGTATGGTTTTACCTTCATCATATTGCTATTTACGGTACCCCTTTTGTTAACTATATTGCAAATAAGAAATTGGTTTGTTTAATCTACTGAGTAATGTAGGATTCGACCATGCCATGTAGTATATTTCCATTTCTTGATGTAAACATGCCAGTTATGGGGTTTTCTTACTCAGACAGCCATACTCTTTAGAATGACAGTATAGTCATAGTTTGTTGAACTTTTCATACTTACCTAGATTGACAACATTTTTGGCCCAAAAGGTAGGATCACAGTGAAAGTGTATGGTACTGTTTGTTATTAGGGATGGATCACACTTGGCCCGAAGAAGGTAATGAAGCTGGAACATAATCTATGCATAAAAAATGCTTGTGTTACCATCAGCATGAGATTCTTAAAGCTCTTGTGTCAATTCAGAACTCATACAGAAGAAACACATAGAGAAGATGCAAAATAAGGTGCAAAAACAAAAGCGTGCACTTCCAGAAATTAAAAATAGCCATATTTTTGCATTATTTTTTACAAACAATCTTTGAATAATTTGATTACAAAAACAAGGTCATTCAACATGAATTAAATCAGGGTCATCTAACTCCGGTCCAGGAGGGCCACAGTGGCTGCAGGATTTCATTCTAACCCTTTTGCTGCTAATTAACTTTTTTTAAATTAACTTTTATTGTTGTTTTTTTTTTGTTTAAGATTTGCTCCCCTAAATTTCTTCATTTCCTTCCTTAAAAGGCACCCAAAACGAAATAAAATGAGACGTGAGTGAGGCAACAGAAGACCAACTAAGTCAGGGCCTCAAATTCCAACCAATTTCACTCCAGCCAGTTGCTTAATTAGGCGCTGATTTTTGTTGTTAATTAAAGCAGTTCTTTAATTCTGTGGCTTGTTGCTGCTCTTGTGGTGCATTAGTAGACATTACTGAAATTGTTTATTTTCTCTTTCTAAGAGCAATGATAAAATGTCTTGCGAACCTGAGCAGATCAGCATTCCTGAGTCCTTCATCTTTCTTTACTTTCAGATACTGTACGATGGATACTGTTTGCGGGTCATGTTTTGGTTCATTTTGTAGCTCACTATTGTTTGGCAGCTAATTAAGGAAAAAGAAACATTTATTGGGTCTGGGAATTTAAGAGTCGTTAATTAGCAGCAAAAACAGGTCACTAATTAGGAAAAGGGTTAGAATGAAAACCTGCAGCCACTGCGGCCCTCCAGGACCAAGGTTCGAGAACCTTGAATTAAACTCTCTAAATGCAATACTGAGTCACTAAAGAACCCAAAGTGAACTTCAAAGAATCTAAAGGCAATTCTGCTGCAATAAATATAAAGGTATATATATATTGAATGCTAGGGGTCATTGTTGCCCCTTTAAACCCAACAGATGACACTCAGGACACCAGGTTAAAGCACCAAGAAGATATTTTAATTATTTTCTTTTTTAACAGTGCCCTCCAAGCACTACAGCCACAATACACAGGCAAATAAATCAAGCACAATACACAATATTCTCTTTCTTCTCTACCTCTATCTCCTCCACACCTCCAAGCAAGTGTTGTCTACTACCTCCCGACTCTGGCTCCTTTGCTGGGTTCACAGCAGTCCTTTATATATGGTCTGACCCGGAAGTGCTTCTGTCCTTCCATCCATGTGACTTAGTAGTACTGCCGGGCTATGGGTGAGACATGACTCCCCAGGTTCTCTTGCAGCGTCCCCTGGTGGCACCCAACAGGGCTGCTGTATTAAACTACATGTTCCATGGTGCCCTGCGGGAAACCAGGGCATCACTACACTGCAGGGAAACTGCCATCTAACGTCTTGGGGGAAGTAGTGTCCCAAAAATATTGCCTTCCCCCATCTTTCCATTCTGTGGTTGTCCTGGCTGCCGGGTTTAGCTGCCAGCCATCTGTTACAATATCTATCTATCTCTCTATTATATTTTATATATCTATATATATCTATATACAGTAATCCCTCGCTACTTCGCGGTTCACTTTTCGCGGATTCACGACTTCGCAGGTTTTTAAATACAAGTGATTGCCCGCCTATCGCGGAAGTTATGTTCCAGACCCATCAGCAACAGGAGAAAATCCGCGATATAGAAAGACCATATAAATAAACATTTTTATAGTTTAAGCCTTAAAATACCCATCCCACATGCTTTAAACACATGTAAACTTATAAAACACACTTTGTTAACACATATGATATGTGGATGTCGGGCTAAGGATATGAGTAACATCTCACTATTATAAAACATTTTAACTTCACGCAAGACAAGACAGTGAGACAGGAAAATTGGTGATGTACAGGCTTAAAATTATTGACACGCAGAGCGACAAGCAGCACAAAGCCAGCACAAAGTCCACTTCTCCTTAACGTTCATTCAGCTCCCCACCCCCTTGACAATGCGAAGTGGCAGGAGCGTACTGCGCTTCCGGGGAGGGGTGGTTTGAGCGAAGGTGCGTTCAGCTCTCACACACCCACACACTCCTCCTTCCGAATGCGCAGAGCGACAAGAAGGCATTTTGGCAGAAGCAGCACAAAGTCCATTTCTGCTCAGCGTGAGTTCAGCTGCCCCCCTTCACAATGCGAGTGCAGACACATTAACGTCTGATCGCTGCGTGCAGTGTGCAGTGTTGGTCTGAGGTGTTTAAGAATGTAGAAAGTGTTTAAGAGCATAGGAAGTGTTTATAAGAGCGTGGGAAAGGTTAACAAGAGAGTGAGAAAGGTTTATAAGAGTGTGGGAAGGGTTTATAAAGCCTTAAAATATGTATAAATAATAAAATAAATATAGGTCGCTACTTCGCGGATTTTCACCTATCGCGGGGGGCTCTGGAACGTAACCCCCGCGATAGGTGAGGGATTACTGTATCTACATATCTATATCTATCTCTATATATCTATCTATATCTATATCTAAAATTAATATCTGTATCTATAGATATAGATATAAACTGACTTGCTTGAGATTAGGTGCAGAAGTAGACTTTGTAAACTGGATAAATGAGTCAATTTGGCACAATTTTACACCTTCTTTTGTGCAATTGTAAATAGTCTGGAAATTGAAGAACAAAAGAATAAGATTGGGAGCATTATAGTTTGGGGGTGCTTTGCTGCTCTAGGACATGGAAAGCAGCTTACTGACAGCATGGAAAATTTGAATTCCATAATACAGCAGAGCAGGGTTTGTATATTTCAGTACATTTCATATTCAAGGACCTTTTAATGTCTTTTCCCGTACCAACCAGCACATGAATCAAGGACTACTTTACACTCCACTTTTGAATATCCACAGCAAAATTACACAAACCTTATAAGAACACATAAAATAAGCCATATGTTTAAATTCATATATTGCTGGCCACTTACAAAAACTGACATTGAAGCTCACACTGCTTGCCCAGAGTAATAGTGCAGCTAGATAATTCTTAGCATGGCTGTTACAATTTTAAAACAGATAAGCGTTTTCTGGACAAAGAACGTGCAGTTATACATGTGGAGAGAGCTGGCTTGTGCAAATATTTTGGTGTGTCGAAGCAAAACAAAGAAATCATAAGAGAAAAAAAAACTACGCTTTGTTTGAGCACTGTTTACAATGCAAAACTTTAAAGCACACGAAAAAACACAGAAACTTTTATCGTGCTGGGGTGCTAGTGACTCAATACCTACTAGATAAATAAATGATCATAAAAAATTATTTTGGCATATTTTAGGTAATAAATTGTTGCAGATCAAAAATATGAGGTATACTTTTGGAAGGGCATCCACACACACTGTACACATTTTCAACATCAGGTAACATTTCCTGAAACAGGTTATCCACGTCTTTGTGATGACTTGTATGAATAATGTAAGTCCATCATACTTAACACTCAAAGGATTTCAGACATTCACTTTTAGTCACATATGAAGGTAAATATTGTGATACGGCAGAATCATCACTAGCCGGACTAGAAGCCCTCACTAGCGTTACTGCCAGCTAATCAACTGCCACATGAACAGCTTTGCTAATGAGGTAAGATGTGATGATAACCCCACAAAAGACACTACGTTTTTTTAAAAGAAATACTGACTTCTTCTTCAGTTCACAATGTTAAATTTCCTTTTATATGCCTTTTCAAACCAGACTCTCCCACATTCCAAATGTCAAATAACAGCACACAGCCTTATGCTTATTTGTTTTATCCTGTTGAAGCCAATCTTTGTAGTCAGCATTTTCCAAACATTTCCAGCTAAACACACAGTTTCCTGGAATTTTGACTGCTCAATAAATTGCAGTAACATCTCTAACATGCAAAGTGCAATTTACGTTGTGAATTATTTACCATTTAACACTAACTCATCACTAATAATTCAATGTGCAGGCTAACGTCTACTACATAACTATACCAATACACATGTGATTACAGAAAGAAGACAACACAAAGTGATATTAATGTGAGATGTGGGTGCTTTGTTGGTGAAATACTGAATGCTTCATCTCTTTACATGTGATTATTGGAATTCTCTTTAATATTTTCAATTACTTTCAAGTACTACTTGACATTTTTTTTTCCCCCAAGAACTTTTCAGTTGTCCACATATTGCGGCCAAAAGAAGACGAACAAGAAGAAGAAGGACGACTTTTCGGTACTGACTTTCCAAGACCTGTACAAACCCTGCAGAGAACCATGAGGAAAATGTGAGATACTGTATGTGCAAAGGGTGAATCTGAACAAAAATAAAAAAAGTCACTCAAGGAAAAGCCTAGATCAGACTACCATAGCATTCACATACACCATCATCTTCAAACATGCCACAGTTCAATCATCTGTGTGTGAAATGGTTGTACTTGCTTTCTCACAGGTCTGCATTGACACTTAGGCTCAAGTTGTCTTGGTTTTCTTACCAGTCGTTTGCTGTAGAGTAGAGCTGTGCTACTGCTATTACAAACAGCAGATTTGGCAAAGTTCAGGACATGTTCTACATGTTTAGAAAAGTTCAGAATCTCCTTTTCTTGCTGTACTAGCTTCGTCCTGCGATCCTTGGCCAAAGCCTAGGGAAGGGGGAGGAGAAAACAGTATATTATGATTAATAATGTGGATAAATGGTTCTTTCAGATTCATAAAAATATAATTTGCCCACAAATTTGGGCATAAGAAAAGTGATGTTGAAAACTGTTATTAAATTCACATATTTTGTTGAATCAGTTTGTCTAGCTACTCAATACCTGCCTTATATTTAGCACTTTTCTATGGTGTTTAAATCTAGATGTTTCTAGGTTTAAATAATTTATTTTCTGTGCGTCTGCCACTTTGTGTATGAACTGTGTAATCAAGAAAATAAATTATTTAAACCTAGAAATATCTAGATTAGTTTTACCTAATATTAAACAATTTCCAGCATACAATTTATTTTGGGGTTATTCTGTCTATCAAATAGTGTACTACATCATAAATTGTCATTCATGATGTGAACCATTTGACTATTAAGTGTTCATTGTTTAGCTAATGCATAATTTAAGTCTACACAATGCCCATGCTTCCGATAATGGAAAACACTTAAAACAGTAGAATACACAATGAGATATAGGTAACTAGCTTGTAAAATCAAAAGCATATGGTTCAAAAGCTGAAAAAATGTAAGTTAAATGGAAAGCCTACTCTAGTAGGTAGAGCTGGACGATATATTGAGATTTGAGATATAAACAGAGTGGAATATGGATTGAGGCAGTATCATTAATATTGAGTTTAAATAAAACTTTTTTCACCTTGGAGGAAAGCAGATTTTTTTATCCCTCACTGCCTGCTCCAGGCTTCACTACTATACTCTGCTAGCAAACCCACCCCGACTTGCACTTTTTTGCGCACAAACAACTGTCTTGCAACATGGAGGGGCATAACACACAAGTTACAACTGAAGATGACTTAGTATGTAAAAAGAAGAAGGATCAGTTATTGGAGGTGGTTTGAATCTCACAGGGATGGGAAATTCTGAAGGGAATGCTGAAGGGAGGTAGTGCTAAAAAGTGGGAGCACTACCAATCATTTTTATCACTTAAAACTACAGCACAAAATTGAGAATGAAGAGGCTGTTAAACCCTATTCTACTACTGCATTCACCAACCGAAACACTTCATTTATCCATGCTTTGCCTTATGAAAGAAAAATGCAACGTGCCGAGGTGTCACTGAGGCAGTAGCTTACTACAGAGCAAAAGATATGCCTCCCGTCTCAACAGTAGAAACGGATGGTTCTATAAGACTGATCAAAACTCTTGACCATGATATGAACAATCATTTTGCAAGAGTAGAGCTGCCTAACATGCACATTCAAATCAGACGTACCCTTACTGACCTGATTGCTAAACTAGCCATTATTGGCTACAGTTAAGGTCATATATTTATTTATAGTTAATATTTTATAACTATTATTTTAATTTAAATGTATTGTAGGCTGAATTTTCATTTCACATTGACAACTGATATGTGGTCAAGTTGCAACAGCAAGCCATATTTAAGTGCGACTATTCATTTTATTGAAGAATGGGAGATTTAAAAGTGTGTCTGCAAACAAGCTATTTCCTTGAAAACCACACTGGGGAGTACATAGCCGAGGCTCTGTAAGATACCCTCGCAAACTGGAAGCTGGATGAAGAGAGGCTCATTGTTATTACAACCAACCACTGGAGCAATGTTAAAGTGGTGAAATCGCTGAAGGATGCATGCTTTGGGCATAGGCTTCATCTGGCAACTGGTCTAATAAAATAAAAAAAAAAAAAAAAGATAAATGTTAGCTGCTTAAGTGTTATATTTATCAAAGCCAAAATCAAGCAGTAAACATGAATTCTGAAGTGCTTGCCTTTACAGTGAGTTATGTCAGTTAAACGCATTACTTATTTCATGAAGTGAACTAGCTACAGCATAAAATGTAAAATGCCCTTAGGCTAGACTTTTTTTTTCCAAAACTGAAATGTGCTTTACAGATTTATTTATTGAAAAACAAATGCAAGTTAAAATTGTAACAAATTTAAATAGATGTCTAATGTACAGCCATGTTTTAATCGGATTTCATTAGGCCTAAGTGAACTTCCTTTTAATAGTAAAATATTATAAAAGTAAAACCATGTTTTAGTACAAAACATGGCATGTATGATGACCGAGTGATGGGGCAATTTGTTTATGCAAAAGAGTTGTCAGCAGCTTCTCCTACAGCTGGCTGAGGAGGAAGGGTAGGAGGAGGAGGGAGATGGCTGAATTTCAGATACAGCTGGGTCTGCCGGCTCACCAGCTCATCACAGAGACCCCGACAAGCTGGGGTTCAAGGCAGAAAAAGATTGAAAGAGTTGTAGAGCAGGAGAGAGCACTTTCAAAAGTCCTGACCTCCGACAACAAATCCAGACATCTTGACTATACCTCGCAAGATTTAGAGGTGCATGAAGTGGTCCAGAAAGCTCAGATACCTCTTCAGACATTCACAGATGCTTTGTCCAGTGCTACAGCTTTTCAACTCTACCATCCTGGTACACGATGAAGGACACAGTGAGTTTGGCAAATTCATCTGCCATTCTGGGTAACCTGAATGAAAAGTATGCTGACCCATCATCTAGCGACCTGTTGGACATAACAACATTTGTAGATCTATAGTTTAAATCCATTTATATTGCAGCTGACAGAATCGAGGCAATGAAACTCAGAGCTGTATTGGAAATGGAATCACTGGCCTATGAGCAGAGCTACCACAGCACAAGTGACTCAGCTGTGAACAACACTCTGTCTAAGCCTGCACACCAGCCAACAGGGGCACCACTTAAACAGAAAAAATCCCTTGCAGGCCTTTTCACACAGACAAGAACCCCCACCTGCTCCACAACATCAAAGGGGCAAACAAATGAGAATGAACTGTTCAACTACATAGTGTCAGGGCCAGCAGAGCACAAAGCAGACTCTCCTGCATTGTGGAGGGAAGATGCAGTCATCTTCTCCACTTAGCTGCCTGGCACAAAAAATACCTTTGTGTTCCTGCCACCAGATCACCAACAGAGTGAGTGTTTACTTGCAGTAGAAATTCGGTCAATTGTCACAGGACATCATCCTTGAAGCCTGAGATGGTTTACAGGCTAGTATTTCTAGCTCAGAATCTTTAGGCTAGGAAGAAATGCTTAGATATTGCTACCTCCGCAAAAGCAAGATAGGTGGCTTTACAAGTTAGTGCCGTTTGCACAGTTGTATACAATACTTTGTTAAGGAAAACCTAAATGCAATCGTTATTGGTTTGAGGTCATATATTTATTTATAGTTAATATTTTATATTTATTTTATTTTATTTTATTTTAAAATGTGTTGTAGCCTGAATTTTCAAATACATATTCAGACCACTTAGGCCTATCATTATTAGTTTAAATTTAAACATTTTATTTACATTTACACTATGTTCTTAACCTGAACGCAGATACAGTCATTCTTTTAGGTACTGTGGGCCTGTAAGTTAAATGCATATTACGGTAATTTGTTATGTATTTCAACCTTTAATTGATAAATAAATTCTTGTAACATATTGTATGGCGGGCGGCACGGTGGCACAGTGGGTAGCGCTGCTGCCTCGCAGTTGGGAGACCTGGGTTCGCCTCCTGGGTCCTCCCCGCATGAAGTTTGCATGTTCTCCCCCTGTCTGCGTGGGTTTCCTCCCACAGTCCAAAGACATGCAGGTTAGGTGCACTGGTGATTCTAAATTGTCCCTAGTGTGTGCTTGGCTTGTGTGTGTGTGCCCTGCGGTGGGCTGGCGCCCTGCCCGGGGTTTGTTTCCTTCCTTGAGCCCTGTGTTGGCTGGGATTGGCTCCAGCAGACACCCATGACCCTGTAGTGAGGATATAGCGGGTTGGAAAATGGATGGATGGATATTGTATGGCTTTGGCTTAAAACTGAAAATTTTACTAACTTCATAAAAACATCAAGATAAACAGTATATCATATATCATCATTCAGCCCAAGATATACGGAGATATGATTTTTGTCTATATTGCCCAATGCTACTAATAGTTAGTTTATTTTTGCTTAAATCTAAGTTTTCAGAATCATAACAGCAGAGATTGCTAGTCATCCACAGAAAACTGTGCACCTTTGCACTGAACTGTAAAACCTTTATTGGTTATTCCTTTCACTTAAATTGTCTTCCAAGTTAAACTAAGTTTTTATATCAAAGCTATTTATTTTTTGTTTCTTAAGAACTAAATGTTTCAATGTTCATTTGAGCATTTGTTGGTGCAGCTATTAGGAACATTTTTTAATGTAAATCATCATCACGAAATTAGTAGAAGCACATATGTGATAAATAATGAAGCGTTTAAAGAGATTAGTAATTTAGTTACAGTATGCCCTGCAATACGCTAAAATATAAAGGTGTAAAAAGATTCCACTTAAATTGAGGGATAATGTATTACAGGGAAGTTGTTCGTTGTTACATTTCTAGAGCTTCTGTAAAAAGCTAAAAATTTCCCCTTTGGGATAAAGTACTATCTAGCTGTGCACATCATTTTTGCACTACAATCAGTCATACACAAACATGTTTTCCACAGCACATTAAAATTTTTAAAAATTAGACCACAAAACCCTTCTTCTTTGGTGTTTTCCTCAGCAACAGACACTGCCATTTCAAGCACTACATTCATCAAACAAACATTGGAGGATGGACTCTGCACTTGACACGTTTAAATCAGTTGTTTTGGAGAGCTACCATTTGTTTTATCCCTGAAAGCAGTTCAGTGAATGGCAGTGAAGATGGGTTTTGTGTTTGTATGCATAAAGAAAGAGACTTCTTTAAATTTTAGCTTACAGATTCTACATAAATGTGCCACTGTTTAAATCTATCCAAAATCCAAAACAGATGTATTAAAAAAATACAACATTAAAAAACCTGAAAAAAAACGGTGCTAATTAAATGATCACTTAAGAAAGGAAATTTCTTTGGGCTCAAAAATAAGAAAGCAATTAATGATGGCAGTTCCTCTGTGATACCTTAGACCTTACACTTAGTTTTCTTCTCAAAGTGACTAATGATGGAAGCAGCAGAAGAATAAGGCAGGGTCAGCATGCACTGAATTATTATAACCTTCCTTCAATCTAATGAGCTTGGTCCCACCAGCCTTTTAGGCATATAGTGTTACTTTCTACTGGTAAAAATGTTTTAATAATAATCCAGAGAGAATATGCAGCACTGTTCAATGAGCACCTTTGGATTTACAATGAAAATGATGCATGCAGCATGTATTTAATCACAATGAAAATTTCTAGCGATGAAACAATCTATGCAGTAATGCAACTAGTAGCCATTTACTAAAGAACAGTCTGCCACATACCAGGTTTCCCAGCTTGTAGGAAATTAATACATTCGAGTAATTCCACGTCAAATCACACTTGACATGCTGATTTGGTCACTAAACTGAACTAAAATTGCATATGTCTTGGATCAATATCAAGAGAAATTTAACATAACAAAATCTGAACTTATTCAAAGACCTTAACTGGCTATACCTCCCTAAACAGAAGTTGCACAGAAAAGGTTCTCGTAACGTTTTAAAGCTCTTTTCCAGATATATATTTTGCGCAAATTGTTCATTTTTTTTTTTTTTTTTTTTTTTTTAAAACTAAAGCTTGCTTATAATGTCATGAACATCTCCAGAAAATCTAGTCTTTGGTTTTTGAGTCATTGCTGAGATATTATTTAGAGGTGGCATCACATGATTTCATACCATTAATGAGCCTTTTTCATAGCAGTTATATTGACGTGAAACAGTATGGCAAGCACAGGTGTAAGTAATGACATTAATAAAGGTTCCAATTAGGCCACACTGAAATTGAACAGAAGCTTCACTAATGTCATTAGTGCTGCCTGTGCTTGCCATACTATATCCATGTCAAAATGGCTGCTGTGACAAGGGCCAATTGCAATGTGGCTAATAAATGCCAATGTTCTGCCCTGCATTAGAAGGGAGCGAGGTTTCCAATTCTGTTACACCATACCTTTAAATTAACCCTACCCTGAATGAATCTATTAATTTTTTACTTTTAAGATTTCTCATTTAAAGACTTACCAATGTTGTTTCTTGTCCTAGTGTGTATATATAAACACAGGGAACTCCAGTTTCTGTATTACATCTTGCCTGAAGAAGGGGCCTGAGTTGCCTCGAAAGCTTGCATATTGTAATCTTTTTAGTTAGTTAACAATAGAAGGTGTCATTTTGCTTGGCTTTTCTCTACATTCATAATGGCTAACACGATACAACACCCTAGTATTCCATACCTTTAACAAAGTCAAGCTGATTTATATGTTGTGATGCTCACATTCCAAATAATGCCATTTCATGGTTAACTACAAAATTATATTATTGGTGCAAAAGACAAATAAAGGCTCCGTTTATTACAGCATACTCTGCATTTTAGATAGCAGAACTCTCTACTATTCCCACAGCATTTAGTATATAGTGTATTATCTAAAAATCACCAGAAATAGTAAACTGTAATAAATTTGAAAAGACTATATTTGTAATTACCACTGTGCAAAACCTGCAATATTTTGTGTGTCTTGCTCATATAAAATGCTTCTTTTTAAAAAAAAAGTGTAGTAGGAGTTCAGTTTTTATAATGCAAAATCAGTTAAACCACAGAAAAAAAAATTTAGTGAAAGCAGTTTTAAAGATAAAAAAGCTACACAGTGTACAGAGATAACAAAACTTATTTTTTTAAATGTGTAGGACATGTTCAGTCCTTGTAATTGATTGTTAATAAAAATACTTGTACAGATGGAAAAATGCGCAGGTGTTTTATAAGCTAAAAAGCTGTCAGAACTGGGTAATATACCGGTTAATAAGATAATGAAAAAAAAAACTGTGTAATCAGTGTTCATAATGATTAAATGAACTTGAGTTTAGCAGTATGAAAATACTTGCCTGGAAATGCTACAGGCTGTAGCATGGCTGAACAGAACGTGCAGTTATGAACAGTTACAGAAGATTATAAATTCTGGCTAAATGTGAAAGGTGAAACAATTAATTAAATTAGGGAGACTACTGCCAAAGCTCTGCCTTGGTTTCAAAATGAAGTAATTTATAACGGACAGTCTATTTTTTTCCATTTTCTCGTAGAGTTGATCAGCTTACCTGCAATTGATTCATTAAGCCTTTTCCTCGTCTGTTGACCTCAACAATAAGTGATAATATGGCTAGTTTAATTTCCTGTTCCACCTTTTTATGATTATCCTCAATCTCAATAAGCCTTGCGGAAAGAAAGAAAAAATATACATAGTTATATAGTTCAACACTTACATTTTGCAATAAAAGTGTAATAATTGATATGGAAATACAAATTTCCTATTTAATTATCATATTACAGAATAACCAATATAGTGAGAAGTGAAGCAAAATTACACCTTTTATTTGCCAACCAAAAAGATTACAATATGTAAGCTTTCGGGACAATTCAGGCACCTTCTTCAGGCAAGAAGGAGGGGCTCCTAGTTGCTTCGAAAGCTTGCATATTGTAACCTTTTTAGTTAGCCAATATAAGGTGTAATTTTTCTTGACTTCTCACTACATCATAATGGCTAACACGGTACAACACCCTAGCCTAATACTACAGAATAACCAATAGAAATTATTAAAAAATAGTAGTTAGTGCCACATGAACTAGAGCAGCGCTGTGGCAGTGTGTTTAATGCTGCTACTGCTGCACTACAGTTTCAACATCCTGGGCTCCAATGCTGGGCCTGGTTGCTGTTTGTGTGAAATTTACACGTCTCCAAGACATTTATCTCAGGTTAACTTACGAATCCAAATTATCCCAATAAAAAAAAAAAAAAAAAGAGACTGATATGGTCCCAGAAGGTGAAGTCTGTTTTGGATTATGCGAGTTTGAGAATGTTAAATATAAAACAAATTTTGAGTTTAAGGTTTTGATCACTACCCATTATATTGCGATACCTTCTAAGATAGTAGATTTTAATAAGATTTGACAACTAGTCAAACCTCACAGTAAAAAGTGTTTGCTGGGTTTACAATTTAAATGTTATGGATGAAATAATTAACTGTGTTATTTAGTTTTTCTTTAATGTAAAAGTGATAATAAATCATGAACTAACAGTATGCTTGTTGAACCCATCAAATAGAATATATGAATATCAAGCCACTTTAGACGACCAAATTCTCCCTGAAATTTAACAAAAGTGTAAAAGAAAATATAAAAACTTAGAGAATGTACTACACATTGATTATGCATTGTCTTTTAGTTAGTTACTGGCCTACAAGCACATTCCAGTACTTTGCAGCCACTAGTGGGGTTTGGGGGGGTCAAAATCAGAAAGACAATCGATTGTGTGACCAAACCCAATATAGGTCATTAGAAGAACCTAAACTAAAGAATCTTTTAAAAAAAACACTTCCAAAAAAGTTTTTGCTTTGTCATCCGCGAGCATAGACGAGAACACAGACGAGGGGTCAGCTTAAATATCATTGTGCTGATAACGTTACATTTTGTGACTTTTGGGAAATGCAAACCAAACAACAGATGAGGCATCCTGGCAATTAGATCCCAAAATAGTTGTGTCCCAATATTATATATATTATATTTATATACAGATATAAACCACAGGTGGCAACTTTAAATACCAATAATAAAAAAAAAACTCAGAAGAAAATAAGACAATGAAATGACAGTGGAACAAGAAAGATCCAAGACTTCAGGAAAATAAAAGAAAATATACTGAACCCAAGAAAAAAAAGTTACAGAGAACCACAACAAATTTTTGAGTTAGTCAAAAGCTAAGCCAATACTTATTTCATTTATATCTATACATCCTTCCCCATACCGTATAGCTGTAATCATCGTTTATTTCATCAGTAAAAGTAGTCATTCATATGCAAGTTATAAAAGCTTCACCCTGCTTTGTGTTACATATTAATTAAGACCTTTTGCATAACTCATCTGATTATTCTTTGTACTTGTATAATTCTAATCTGGGATTTCTGTTCTTCAAGCTATTGAAATGTTAACATTTTGCTGTACAGATTTGTATTTGTCAGATTTTATTGTTTATTGTATTCTTGGGAAAATGTTATACCACAATTCCACAGATTCTTTCCCATTTTCTTAGCTTAAAGCAGAATGTTACAGTAGCATACTGTGTGAGCAAACAAATAACGTAACAGACAAACATGTAGTTCAAAATCAATCCAGTAGAAACAGAAACAAATATAGAATTACAAACGGAAATAATAAACAAGATTTAACCCCCACATAAGAGAAAAAGAAGAAACACAAGCAGAAAAAAAAATAATCTATAACATTTTAAAATATTTAATTTCATGTTTGTTTATACAGCATGTTTAAAAGTATACCAAGTAACTTAAAAAGAAAATAAGAATTTAAATAACAATAAATAAAAAATGAATGAACAAAGACAGACAATTTTTAAAATCAGGGCAAAGGCAAAAAAAAAAAAAAAAAAAAGACAGCTGTCAAACTGAATTAAAAGCCATGGAATAAAAGTACGTCTCTAAAAACAGGCAATGAAGGGGCCATCCTAACATTCAGGGGCAAATCATTCCAAGGTTTTGGGGCCTGGACAGAGAAGGCCCGGTCTCCTCTGTTTTAGCCTAGACTTTCAGGCAGTCAACAAAAACAGATCAGCAGACCTGAGAGATCTTGCTGGAGTGTAAGGAATAACCTGGTCACTAAGATAGGTGGGGGACAATCCCTTTAAGGTTTTGAAGGTAAACATGAAAACCTTGAATTTTATCTTGAACTATATGAGAAGCTAACGAAGGGATGCCAGTATTGGGGTGATATGGTCACGCTTCTTAGTGCCTGTTAGTAAACATGCTATAGTGTTCTGTACCAGCTGAAGGAGGGAGAGGGAAGCCAGGCTGACTCCTGAATACAGGGCATTACAGTAATTTAGGCACAATGAGATAAAAGCATGTATAGCTTTTTCAAAAATCAAATGATAAAAAGGGCTTGACTTTAGATAAATGTCTTAATTGAAAAAAGCTTGACTTATCACCAAGTTCATTTGATTGTTCATTTTAAAAATCGACATCCATAATCACACCCAAATTATTTGCAGAGGACTTAACAAAAGGTTCCAAGGGACCTAGGTTAAAACGGTGGGAAAACACTGGGTCAGAAAATAAGGACCTCAGTTTTTCTTTCATACAAAATTTAAGGCCTTCCAGGCTTTGATATCCTGCAGGCAGCCCAACAATGGACCAACAAAGAACTCATACAAACAAATGAAAATAACATGGCAAATACAATAGTATTATCCAAAGACAATACATGAAACAACATTTAAATCCACCCGAACAAGAGAACTTTACTACTCTCTACAATGGTTCTTTCTGCAGAGTAACACTGCAGGTAAAATAAAAAGGTTGTGCATAAGTCCACTATGTTTAGTTTGGGATTATATTACTTAGTTCATGTTCTGAACAGATCCTTGCAAACAGTGTGGTTTTTATTTGTTCAATCTGAGATTATACATAACATTGTTTTCCCACTGAGACAGAGGGTAGGCTGGGATTCTTCTAGTTCAGCATCTTTAAGCAAGTACTGTGGCGCAGAATACTGCAACTGATTTGCCACATTTTTTCCCCATCTGGTATTTCTCTAGATATACAACATACAAAAATGTTTGCCCAAAATAGGTTAAGTGTATCATATTCCCACAAAGCAATGAAGGCACTTGATGATATCACTCACAAGTTGACCCTTGTCCTGTATACCTTTTTGACAATTTTAGTGGTGATGTGATCAATGAACAAACTGTAGTTAAACTAGGGTAGGCTTGGTCAACTGCT
This sequence comes from Erpetoichthys calabaricus, assembly GCF_900747795.2. Taxonomy (NCBI): domain Eukaryota; kingdom Metazoa; phylum Chordata; class Cladistia; order Polypteriformes; family Polypteridae; genus Erpetoichthys; species Erpetoichthys calabaricus. The sequence goes on along the minus strand of NC_041394.2, from coordinate 103,493,356 downwards.
AAAATACTGAAACAGCATATTTTATGAATGGCTGAATTTCGTTTCTTTTCTAAAATTTTAACGAAGAGATCCCTGTTTTATCATTCTCTAAGATCATTATAGGCAAGGTCCTAAAACTAGATTCTTATACTCCAGAGATGTTGTTTTAATCTTCATTCACACTAACCAGTATCACTTCTGGGCTAGATATAATTGAAAGATGAGGGACATTGCGCAAGCGGATCTTAAAGTTTCTAATTTGAAGCGAGTCACTAGAGAATTAAATTCTGAACTTAATAGGTCAAAAGATACAAATACATCATGAATGTCACAATCCCTAGTTTCTTCCATAGATGGACTACTATAAAGGTTAATAAGCAATTGTAATATATAGGGGCTCAGAATGGAGCTTTTCTGCCTTAAAACATGTCCTGTTGGTTCCATATCCTTCATAAATTGTTTGTCATTTTTTGTTGACTGGAGCAAAGACAAGAGCGTACAAAAAGACAGCAGAAAGTCTCCTTCCCATCATCAGCTTGTAAAGGTCTCTTAAATTCATCTAGCTCGTCTGCACAGAGGTTATCACACAGAAAATTTTGTTTTATCAAAAGTCCTTTTATTGAGCTTTCTTTAAACTGTAAGCAATAACAACTTGTTATTTTTTAAATGTGTTAGTTATTTCTTTGTGCTCCCAAATTCCAGCTCTGAAGCCTTTTCAGTCAGTAATTTATTATTATGTGAAACATATGAGATCATTTGTCCTCTTAAAACTACCTTTGGCGTTTCCTCAGAGTGTTCCAGAAATTCCTGGGGAAGCATTGGTCTCTAAGAAAATATAAAACTTACATTCACACAAATTGATAAGTCCTTATCTCGTAGCATTAATGGGCGAAGTCACCAGCTATAAATTGGAATTATAAGGCATAATAACTTGAGTTTCAAAATAGTAGGAGCATGGTCAGAGGTATCAGTTTCATATTTGCATGATTTAATAGAGAGTATAGTAATTCTAATATGAATAAAAATAATCAATTCCTATGTAGTACTGTTGAGAAAAAAAGTCTCTGAAATGTGTATATACGTATCTGCCACCATGGGTCTGAGAGATTGAGATCCTTAATTTAATATGCAAAGTCTCTGTACATTAGAAGTTTATTAGTATTCATACTTAACTAACGCAAATATGTTAAGCACAAATTCTCTGTCATCCACATTTGGTGCATATACTGTGTATTAGCCAGAGCAAATTTAAATTTATATATGCCCCCTACTACCATAATAGATCATCAACTTCAGTGGCTAGAAATGGAATTGTTGAGTAAACTGAATTATCACATCACTAGTTTTCTTATTATAGCTAGAATGAAAAATGTACTTACCTTTTTTTAAGTTGCTCTTTCACACAGTCAATCTGGGTATTCTTCTCCAACAGTTTAGCGGTCAAAGCTTCGATATAACCCTTCTGGTTCTTAAATGCATCTTCTAAAAACTGATACCTAAAATTTCCAAAAGAAATCTTAAAAAATTAGAATGTCTTCATAACTTGTGCTGTTCATTAACACATGCACAATACAGGCAAACATGTTAAGTTTGTATTTAAATATATCATTAAAATGCTTTATATAGACAATTAGTGCTGGGCGGTATACCGGTTCATACCGAAAACCGTTTTTTATTTTTGTTATGATATGGATTTTTCTTATACTACAACACTGGTTTAAATTGCCTAAACAACGTTCGGAACGTGGCACAGCGGGAAACTGTTTAAGGGGGACCTTTTTCACTGCTACACCGCTAAACACATGCAACGGAGTACATGCGTTAGTGGAGGTGTTGCGCTGGGGCTCTTTTACACTGCAGCACCACTAAACAAGCATAGACACAGAAGAACTTTTGCTGGAAAAAGGAGTCACATCTGTTGTCTGGAGATACTTTAGATTTAAAAGGTTGGATGTGGATCATTATGTTCAAATGTGTGAATACTGTTTCTATATATTACTGGATAATACTGCAAGACAAGTTGTACTTGTTTTATTTTTTTTCAATACTGTGTAATGTACCTGGGTACTGTGTAATAGTGTGACGACATGATGAATTTATTCTCGACATTTCCACATCAATCTCGACGCTTATGACGAGAATAAAGTCAACATTTCTACTTTATTCTCGCAGTTTGTCAAGATTAAAGTAGACATGTTGACTTTATTCTCGTAATTTGTTATTAAAGTAGAACATCGTAAACTAAACGTTATCTTAAAATGAATATTTAATTTACTAGATTTTCTCAAACCCCGTCATAAGTTATATAGCACATTAAATGCTTTGTGTTGTGTTCCCGGAGCCATGTTAATCGCTATGTGCTTCTTAAACTGACTTCCTCTAGCACTAAGAGGCAGCCCCAGACATACCACTTATAACACAGATAAAAAAAAAAAACACAATTTCTTAAAAGAAAAAAAAAAATGTACAATGTCAAATATTACTAATACTCCTCTTCTTATAACCAGATCAGTATTTCATATTGTGTCTTTTCAATTAAAAGGATGCAATTATCAGTGTATTAAAATCGGGGACATATCCATTATGGCTGCAAAATGATCACTTTTAAATGCTCTTTAAAATGATGTTCACTAAGAAAGGCTCCCTATAAAGGAACATTTTTTGTTATGTTCTGTATGACTTCACTGAGAAATAGCACAGTAATTGTTTAGTAATTTGGCCAGGATCTTAAAAATTCATGAATGAGATGAAAGGTGATGCTGCCCTTTGGAGATATTATAAAAAGAAGGGGGAATATTTTAGGGAAGTGAATAGACAAGCAAGTATATCCGACTCCAAATGTAACTCATTCATTTCAGGAGTACAGCCAGGAAGGCAGAAGTGTGAAATTCTTTCAGAATTACAGCCACTATTCTTACTTCATCAGAGGTTATTTACTTAAGGAAATTAAAAGGTATTCTTTATTCTCCCTGCAAGTCTGGAAAAAAAGAAAAACACAACATAGATAGTGTAATAATCATAACAGCTTGATATCAGAACCACTGTTTCAGAAATATTCTGAATACATTTAAATATCATTCATATTAGACCAGAAATTGTTTTCATACTGATCATTTCAAATGTTCACAGACTATGAAATTAGTTTATTAAAAAACACACACACACCTTTAATTTCATCTAGTTGGAACTGCAAGGGAAATAGGAACCTGTTTGACATTTCATACAGAGTTGATAACACTCATTAATTCATTCTATCATCAGTGACAGACTGGGAGTTTGCATTTTCTTTAGCACAGGTTTCCTCCAGGACTGTGGAATTAACAAATGGCTTTATTATATCCATCACTCTAGACTCTAGAGGTGCTGTATATGAATTAAAATTTCTCAGAAATGCCTATATTCACTGTATCAGAAAATATATATCTGTAATTTGAGCTTTCTAGAGACAGTGCAGTGCTTATGCCTGCTGCCTCACAGCCTCAGATCCTAGGTTTAAATCCCAGTCTGCACTCTGTCAACGTAGTTTGCATATCCTCCCAGCAGGGCTCCCTGTGACCCTAAACTGGTTAAGCAGGTTAAACAAATGGATGAATAGGTTGGCAGACTGAGCTTTAATAAAACAAATAAAAATAAAATATGAATGACATCACTACTTGCAACTATAAGGAAGAAGAGGCATGAAGAATAATGAAGATCTCCTATATAACAACTGAACTGGTTATTAGGTTGTCCTTCTAATCTTGCTGAATGCACAGCAGTAACTGGGAATGACTTGGCTGTTCTAACAAAGTAGTGCTGAAACAAAAACTATAAACATCATCAAAACAAAAGAATGGTAGCGGCAGTATAGTAAAAAAATAAATAAATACACTTATCTTTTAGGTGTGGGATCAAAAACAAGAGCACCAAAAAAAAAAAAAAACCCAACAACAACAATTTCAAGTAGCTATAAACCAACAGCACTAAACACTGTCACCTACTATTACTATGATTTTTCAGAAAAACATTCTTTAGCAATATATAGTCAAATTAAAGCATATTAAAAGATGTACACAACACTATAAAGAAAACTGAAAAATATTGGAGCCAAAGCTTCAAAGATTACAACACATACATCAGATAATGAATTATTATTGTTCCTGAAAGATACACAAAGCTCCGTGAGATGCATTTTCTACCAATGCTTCACTGTCAGGAAACTGAGGCCGTGATATGGCCAACGTACAGCTGCTTGCAAAAGTACAAGAACTCAACAATTTTCTCCTATGTATAGATGCCGGAGTATTTTTAGAATATGACCAATCCCCAATTTATAAACAACTTGGAAAAGATATCTTTCTGCAAAATGGTCCAGCTTTGTGCATCTTATACAACTGGTTCAATCACACCTATGTTACCATGTCAGTCATCATTACGTTTTGCCTGCTGACCTAGAAATCCGAGTAGAATTATTCACACATATGCAGTCCTAGTGAACTGCCAGGAATTATTCTAGGTCTTGACCTAGGAAATGTCTTGAGTGCAACATGTTACAGTACTTGACAGCTTTATTGGTTTATGTCTGGAACCCATGCAACAACTAACCAATAATTTACCAGAACAACTTGCTTGTGCTAAAGGCACTACTGACCCTGTTTAACAGCATTTGAGACATTTCTTCTTTTGCTTGTTGTTGTTCAAAACCTTTCCATTTTGCCTGTTGTTTATGCTTCCAAATTAGTTTACTTTATGGTTTTGCTACTTCATTCTTCATTCATTTTGGCTTATCCATACTTACATTACACCACAGGGTTCTGGAGTAATTTCTAAGAAATACAATTTTACGCTTACCTGGCAGACTTCTACTGTATCTATGCACAAACCATGACAGCCACCAAAGTCACACTTTTTGGTATTTAGACATAAACTACATTTATTAAAATGGTCAAAAGGCAACAAATAAAAAATAACTTATGGCTACCAAACCTGGACAAGGCAACATAAATTGTGAAAACTACGTTTTTTAGATTCTTGTCAATGTTAAATATATGAAACAGCAGTGGTCTTAAAATATATTTGGCTAAGTTAGTAATAAATATTCATTGGGGATGAGGAATTTGTTTTACATCCACCTAAATTGTCCCAAAAAAAATGCAACCTTCTTGCTCAAATATTTATATCAAATCCCTTCTGTAGCTGCTCAGATGTGAATTAAGATATTTGTTAGAATACTGCTCAAGAGCTTTACATTTGTAAAGTCTATTTGAATTTGTTTTTATTTCACATAATACCTTTACTGTATCACAGCAAATTTAAAAAATTGTCTAAATAATAAATATCTTCATTATAATTTGTACTTCTGTACAATAAATCCAATTTTAAAAGCCACAAATATTTTTGAACATTTGTTACAAATGGAACACATGTTTAAGCTATCAGAAAATGATTTTCATTCTTTGTGTTCCCAATGCAATAACATTATAGTCATTCTTCAAAACAATGGGTAAATGTTCTCTTTCAAATATAGGCATCACAGTGGTGGGGTATTAATTAGTCAGCAGGGAGCTCTGCCTTAATTCCATGCTTTGCTGATTAACAGGAGTAGTTTGCACCCCAATATTCATGTGGGTACCTCCAATACTAAGACACTAAAATGGTGTGCGGCGTGGGAGTGAGCGTCTATATGGCCTGTTATACTAACCAGGCCTGGCTCCTTATGCTTACTGCTGCTGGGGAAAACAATAATAATAATAATAATAATGATAATACAAAAACAATAAAACAAATGCATATTTCACAACACCACTAACAAATAAAATGCTTGTCAGGGGCTTAACTGGTTTTATAGTAGGATGCTGAAGAATGACTGAATTAGCCTTACCTATGCTCTTTATGTTCCAGAAGCTGGCAGTCTCTACAGGTAAGACGGTCACAAGTCTCACAGAACAGTTTCAGCTGCTCCTGTTTGTGGAAGGGGCAGAACACCGGTCGCTGGTTTGGCAAGCAGACAGCTTCTGAAACACACACACACACACACACAAAAAAAAAAAAAAAAGGACTTCTTAATTTGTTTTAATCAGACAAATGCTGCGAGAATACATTGTCATTAGCAAAATAAAAGATATCACATGAAATTCAGGACCACTACGACATTTTTGGAAGAGTAAAACGAAAAACACATTTATGCTTAATATCAGATGTGCCTAAAAACTTCAAAAATAAATATTCACATTCTATAGTAAATAGAGTTTAAACTGAATTATAAATTGCCAGAACTGTTTTTTAAAATGTACAGCCATACAATTTGACAAAGCTCTAATAAAGAGACAAAACATTTAAGTATTTTAAATATTTGTCCCTCAAGGGGTCAATGCTTTCCTCCATGAACAACCCAGCAATTCAGGAACAAGATTATTTAAATAAATATATCAAGGATGGTGTACATTATCCCATTATCCTTTTGCATTATATTCAAGTAGAAACCCATCCTGTTCTGTTCGAAAGTGTGGTAGTTTTATATTATAGTCCCATCAAAATGTGCAGAATTCACATTGCAGGGCTATGATGAGTTTGCTATCCTGCATGCTTTCTGCATTATGATAATAAATAATAACGCATTTATATAGAGCCTTTGTCGGAAATTGGTTAATCACAATATAAATCAGCAGAACTGACAAAAAAACAAGTTGTTCTGTGCCTGAAGTTTAACCACTAAGGTATTCCGATTTACAGATTAAATTTACCAGAACTCAAATTAATACAAAAGCACATCAAAAGCAAAAAAAAAAACACATGTACTATTTGCAATTTGATTCTGTTTTCTGAAAGAAGCCATTATAATGGTTGGAAGATAATACCTGGTGATACTTCTTCTTTCTGGCGGATGGCATGATCCTTGGTAAATTTAACCCTCTGGTGAGCTTCAACACAGGTTTTACAAAGCCATTCTACACACTCCACACAAAAGCCAGTTGCTTCCGTTTTGTCCTCACAGCTTGTACAGACCTTTTCCAGAAAAGAAATTAGCAGTGTTACTCATTTTAAAGTCATAGGAGGAAAGGAAAGAAAAAGCTTAACAATGGAGATATCAGACAAACGGAAAGATTTTCCAAAAAATAGCTCAGTAAAGCCTGATCTGTAATCATGAAGGGAAGGGCTTGTTGCTTATTGATTCAAACTAATATCTCTGCCACACTGGCAAAACTGCCTGAAGAGAGAAAGGGAGATCTCCAGTTCTTGTAACTTGCTATTATGTATTGGAGGGGGTCATGAGACCTCAGTTATTCATTTGTGAATCCAATTAACCAATACGGTGCCCATTACATCATCAGATGGAAGGCACAAACCAACCTTTGATGAGGGTGCTACTAAGAGTCAATACTCAATGTATACTGAAAGGTAAAGAGCAGTTTAAAGAGCTTATATTAAAGCAGAGAGATAAAATAATCTAAAACGTTTTTAAAATGCTACAGTACTAGATTCCAAATATGCTTTAAAATGTTAGTAAGATATGTACTTTCTTTGAGCAAATCTAAATAAATTACATAAATATCTATCTATCTATCTATCTAAATAAAATGAATGTAGAGAGTATAATTTTTTTTTTTTTTTCAACTTGAACAAACTAACTAGGGCTACAGTCACCCACCTAACTACACTAACACAGCATTCTCAAACCTGCTCAATTCAGTTTCAGATCCCTTGGGCCAAAGACATATTTCGGGGTCATCCGGAAAAATAAACCAATCCTGGTCCTACTGACATGGGGGCCAATTTAGGATCGAGAATTTAAAAAAAAAATGCATATATTTGAAATATAAGAGAAAAAAAAAAATCAGAAAAACGTGCTGTTATGTGAAGAAAGTACAAATTGCATGCAGATACCAAGACTATGGATCAATCAGTATTTAAAAGCTAATATCACCATGTTCAGCACTAGGGCTGGTTACTGCCACTGATGTCCCAATTCGATTTCAATTTGCAATTTCCTGATTCAATATCCAGTTTATGTTGATTGTATTAGCATGTACGGATATAATTGAAGTGCTGTTTTTTTTATAGAGGTTACTAAACCATGCATACAGAACGTTAATAATAAATGTGACAAATTTCAGCAACACTTTATTTGAAGAGTGTCTACATAGTGACTTCATAATATATGCATAAGCATGGAATGACATTTAAAAAGCAACACTGGATTAGTAATGAACAGTTAACATCACGATTTGCAAAATGTAGAACAAAATATTGATGCTCTATTAAAAAACATGCACACACCTTTACACAGCACTGCACTAAATCAAAATTCACCATAATTTAACTAACATGTATCACTACATCAAAGTCAACATGCATCAGAGGGGCTCCTTATTTTAACAACGTGCAATGACAAGTTACTTTATAAATCATCTATATCATCTTACAAACAATATAATGAAATAATCAAATATTGTTTCTTTACAGTGGGCGGCACGGTGGCGCAGTGGGTAGCGCTGCTGCCTCGCAGTTGGGAGACCTGGGGACCTGGGTTCGATTCCCGGGTCCTCCCTGCGTGGAGTTTGCATGTTCTCCCCGTGTCTGCGTGGGTTTCCTCCGGGCGCTCCGGTTTCCTCCCACAATCCAAAGACATGCAGGTTAGGTGGATTGGCGATTCTAAATTGGCCCTAGTGTGTGCTTGGTGTGTGGGTGTGTTTGTGTGTGTGTCCTGCGGTGGGTTGGCACCCTGCCCGGGATTGGTTCCCTGCCTTGTGCCGTGTTGGCTGGGATTGGCTCCAGCAGACCCCCGTGACCCTGTTTGGATTCAGCGGGTTGGAAAATGGATGGATGGATGGATGTTTCTTTACATATAATACGTTACCGTGGCTGTATGTTTGTCTGTCCAGGATTTTAAATCACCTGTAGCTCGCAAAACCGTTTGATATACTGACCTGAAATTTGGTACACATATACAACGTGATATCTACTATCCGCTTTCAGGGTGATGACTGACCTCCAAAGTTATTCCTCTTTTTATTTTATTTTATTGTAAAATCAACTCTTGGCAGCGGCCAGCAGGGCGGCCGTGCGTCGCATGTGTATGGGTGCCGTTCTCATCCCTACTACCTTCGCTATCACTTCCCCTACCTCTTTATATCTTAAATCATTCTTGAGGCAGATTGAAGACTTAAGTGAAAAATGAAGATAAATGTACTAAGTAATTACAACACAAACTCTGACTTAAACAGTTTTAACGCGAAAAGATGCCGACGAAAGAAGAGAAGAAGCGAGCCGCTAGGGTGGAGAAAAGAAGAGCTGCTCAGGAAATAGCAAGCGCATCAACCTCTGAGCAAACGAATGCTAAACATGCAGAGAAAGAGAATGAAAACTAGGAATGCACAAGTCAAGTGTATTCACTGCATGTTATCATGCAGTGTGCCGTTACTGGTATTAAATAATAGATGTGATTCAGTAACCTATTCATGTGTGAATTTCCAATGTAGACCACCCTTCAACTAAACTGTTACCTAAATTTATTTCCCTGATGGACATGTATACCAATATTAATTATTCAAAATTAAAAGATACAGCAAGAAGACTCGTGTCTTTCTATAATTTTACAAGTTCAACATATATCTTCAGTTGCTCACTTATTGCAGTCATGTTAATCAGTCTCCTCACAGTTCACCATCAGACAAAAAGGAAGCATTTTAAAACAAGGATGTAGAGCTAATTCCCGTTGACAGTGGCATTGGAACATATAAGAGAAAAAACTAGCTATCACAAGTGACAACGATGCAGTGTAGCTTATGGAGCCACTTCATGTCAGCTGCTTTACACACACATTCACTTTGGCATCGCAGGATGCTCTGAAAATTCTGCTTGCTTGGCCGGGTGAGGCACATTGCAGACATTTTCCTCCATATCAGTACAGCTAGCCACATGCTTAAAGAGAAGCAATGTTTATTGGACTTGCCAGCTCGCAGACTTATAATTGATGTGGTCATGCAATAGGACAGTGCATTGGAGATGCTAGAAAGGTTTTTGGAACAACAGCCAGCCATCTCAGCAGCTTAGCATACAGTTAGATGGTGCTCATGGTATGACTAACATTCAGCACTCATCTGCAACACATACACCACAGGTGCCCAGTCGTCTTTAACGTAGTGACTTAGAAGTCTGCTGCCCTGAATGTCAAGCTGTTGCAAGTTATGGCTACTCTCTCAACTGACTGGAGAATGTGGAGATTCTTTGGTTAAGATCTTCCTAAAGCCTCAGTACAATAACTTCACTTGTTTGTTTTCTGATTGGTATAGCATACCGCAGTTCCAAAACTTGTATCATTTGTCAGAAGCCCTCGTTTTCAACAACGGTGTAAGGTTTCATATCTTTACAAATAGAAACCTGATTTAGTAAAGTGCTTTTTCTGTAGAAAGCCTTAACAGGTGTATTAACAATATCTATAGGGTGAAACGAAGATATGCAGAAATCTACACATAGTAATTGAGCAGGACAGAGAAAGAGAGAGAGAGAGAGTTCGATCTTGAGACTTTAAGAAAAAAAATAATGATCAGTTGGAAAAAAAACTGATATTTTTATGCAGTCCTTTACGCACTTTTATTTGACTGTCCACAACTTCTTAGGAGCATAAAATAAAAATCCACAAAATCTCTAGCACTCCAAGTGTGTCTATGTCGACTCTCCCCTTGTTTGCCTAGTGGTTATAAGCATAGAAAAAAAACACTGAGTGAGGAACAGAAGAGGGAAGTATTTCCACCATTGTAAAAATACAAACTTATTAATGTATTAGCAGGTAGAAATGGAGGATGTGATACTGTAAATTATGTTCATCTTGTAACTTTTAACCAGTATTTAATCTGTCTCAGGATTTCTGTGTCCTCCATATCTATGTACTGTATAAGGTGGAGGCTATACATTTAAGTACAAAAATAGCATACACATTTTTACAAATATAAACCATACTCATTTAATAATTCAAAGAATGGTAAAAAGTACATTTTTAATTACCTCATTCTGCTTTATGTAATAAGATGCTTAATGTCAATAATTGAATCTTTATTTGAAAAATGAACATTTTTAGCGGCTGTAAATAATTATTCACAATGTTAACACGAATTCTTAAATTGGGTTAAAAATGTAAATGCCCATATTTGAAAAGTTACATTTTAAAATATTTTCAGACATATTTTCATGCAAACTTCTGAGAAGAGTTAAGGAGTAAGAGTTAAATGATTTTTTTTTTTTTTTCCCCTAAATTTGTGTGGCTGATCAAAGTGAGTGAAGAACATAGGAACTTGATGTGAACCATTTTGAATTTTTGGAACAGTGAGCATCTGTTCCTAATCCAACAATAATTTTAATCCAGCAACATTTTAAACTTTTACGGCCCCTACTATAATACTGAAAATATTTACTGCACATAAAAATCATGAAAAACAAAGCTGTATAGTGGTTAACACAGAGTTTCAGGAAACTAGGTGAATGTCTCTGTAAAGCTCACATACTGGTCCTGGACTATGAGTCCTCTTGTGGAAGACCACCTGAACCCATTGCAGTTTGCCTATTGGACAAAAATTGGAGTGGAGGATGAAATTATCTATCTGCTCCATAAGGTTTATTCTCACATGAATGTAGCACTGTGAGGATTTTGTTTTTCAAAATCTCCAATGCCTTCAATACCATCTAGTCATCCCTGTTAAAGGATAAATTCCAATACAGTGGTGTGAAAAACTATTTGCCCCCTTCCTGATTTCTTATTCTTTTGCATGTTTGTCACACAAAATGTTTCTGATCATCAAACACATTTAACCATTAGTCAAATATAACACAAGTAAACACAAAATGCAGTTTTTAAATGATGGTTTTTATTATTTAGGGAGAAAAAAAATCCAAACCTACATGGCCCTGTGTGAAAAAGTAATTGCCCCCTGAACCTAATAACTGGTTGGGCCACCCTTAGCAGCAATAACTGCAATCAAGTGTTTGCGATAACTTGCAATGAGTCTTTTACAGCACTCTGGAGGAATTTTGGCCCACTCATCTTTGCAAAATTGTTGTAATTCAGCTTTTTTTGAGGGTTTTCTAGCATGAACCGCCTTTTTAAGGTCATGCCATAGCATCTCAATTGGATTCAGGTCAGGACTTTGACTAGGCCACTCCAAAGTCTTCATTTTGTTTTTCTTCAGCCATTCAGAGGTGGATTTGCTGGTGTGTTTTGGGTCATTGTCCTGTTGCAGCACCCAAGATCGCTTCAGCTTGAGTTGACGAACAGATGGCCGGACATTCTCCTTCAGGATTTTTTGGTAGACAGTAGAATTCATGGTTCCATCTATCACAGCAAGCCTTCCAGGTCCTGAAGCAGCAAAACAACCCCAGACCATCACACTACCACCACCATATTTTACTGTTGGTATGATGTTCTTTTTCTGAAATGCTGTGTTCCTTTTACGCCAGATGTAACGGGACATTTGCCTTCCAAAAAGTTCAACTTTTGACTCATCAGTCCACAAGGTATTTTCCCAAAAGTCTTGGCAATCATTGAGATGTTTCTTAGCAAAATTGAGACGAGCCCTAATGTTCTTTTTGCTTAACAGTGGTTTGCGTCTTGGAAATCTGCCATGCAGGCCGTTTTTGCCCAGTCTCTTTCTTATGGTGGAGTCGTGAACACTGACCTTAATTGAGGCAAGTGAGGCCTGAAGTTCTTTAGACGTTGTCCTGGGGTCTTTTATGACCTCTCGGATGAGTCGTCTCTGCGCTCTTGGGGTAATTTTGGTCGGCCGGCCACTCCTGGGAAGGTTCACCACTGTTCCATGTTTTTGCCATTTGTGGATAATGGCTCTCACTGTGGTTCGCTGGAGTCCCAAAGCTTTAGAAATGGCTTTATAACCTTTACCAGACTGATAGATCTCAATTACTTCTGTTCTCATTTGTTCCTGAATTTCTTTGGATCTTGGCATGATGTCTAGCTTTTGAGGTGCTTTTGGTCTACTTCTCTGTGTCAGGCAGCTCCTATTTAAGTGATTTCTTGATTGAAACAGGTGTGGCAGTAATCAGGCCTGGGGGTGGCTACGGAAATTGAACTCAGGTGTGATACACCACAGTTAGGTTATTTTTTAACAAGGGGGCAATTACTTTTTCACACAGGGCCATGTAGGTTTGGATTTTTTTTCTCCCTAAATAATAAAAACCATCATTTAAAAACTGCATTTTGTGTTTACTTGTGCTATATTTGACTAATGGTTAAATGTGTTTGATGATCAGAAACATTTTGTGTAACAAACATGCAAAAGAATAAGAAATCAGGAAGGGGGCAAACAGTTTTTCACACCACTGTATATGCAAGTGGATGAGCCTATGGTGTCCTGGACAATGGACTACATGTCGGGCAGACCACCGTTTGAGAGACTCGAGGACTGTGCTTTTCTGATATGGATGCAAGCAACGCTGGATCACCACATTGAACAGTCCTGTCTTTTCTCTTCACGCTGTACCCAGCCAACTATAAATATAACATCAGATCATACCACTTGCAGAAATTGTCAAATGATTCTGCACTAATGGGGTGTATCGATAAAGTGGATGAGACGGAGTATAGACGTCAGGTAGATAACAGTTTTTCTTGGTGCAGAAAGAATGGTCTGTAACTTAACATCGGTAAAACTAAGGAGCCTCTTTGTCTGGTCACTATACAGGGAGTGGATGTAGAGGGGTAGTGCACTCCTACAAGTACTTGGAGGTCCACATTAACGATAGGTTGGAGCTCTAAAAGAAAGGGAAAAGCAGGCTTTTTTTCTTAGGAGACCGCGTTTCTTTAATGTGGGAAGTGACATCCTTCACATCATCTACAGTATAACTATGCGATGGCCAATGTGATTTTCTACACTGTCGTGTGTGCTGGACTGAGAACATGACTTCATGAGAGGCCCACCAAACCAAAAAGGAAAAGGGCAAACTCAGTTATGGGACACACTGTTGACCCCAAGGAGGTAGTATTGAAGGAAAAAATTGAAACAAAACTGAGTGCCATTATAAACAAGCCGCACATCCTCTCTCTGACACACTAACACAGAGGACTTTCAGCCAACAAATTATTCAGCAAACATGTGTCAAGAAACACTACAGGGCCTCATTTATACCAACAGCAATGTATTTGCATAAAGACTCACTGTGACTGGGACAGCCAAGCCAGTTTTTTTTTTCTTTGCTTTTTAGTTATTCTGGTGTGTGTATAGACCATAGAGTGTGTACAATTATTAGTGCAGGGCAACAATTAATATTTTTAAGCGTAATTAATCGGATGATTGTCTGAGATTAGTCGCAGACAATCACAAAAATCCTTTTGTTATGCGCACACTTCAATAATGAACTCAAAAGTAGTGTATTGCATGTATTTGGTTTGCAAACACTTTAAACAAATAAGGTGCTTTTAAACAGCACTACTTCCTTTACATAGTAGCAGTTAAAATATCTTGTAAATCTCAACTTAAACATTAATGTAATCAAATCAACTATAAAACCAAAGGTATTTGCCACTGCCAGGGCATTAACGTTTTATCTAGTTTGTTATAGAAAAACAAGTTACCCTCAGAGTCCAGAGCCACGATCACAACACTATAACAGGCACTTTCCGAGCAACAGCAACTTAACATTTCTAAATCTGTTTTCTTTTTTATCTGAACAGATACCAGAAGAAAATCAGGGAGCATCATAAACAGTCGTATGTTCAGTAGCAACTCTTTGTGGGCTAATGTTTTTTGAAAAGCACACAAAGCAATGGTTTCATACATACATCAACATAAAACGCCTGTTGCTGCCTGTTTTGCCTGCTGTCGGCGCCAGTTTGCTGCAGCAGCGGCTCGATGGCCAGCAGGAATTCACGGTGGGCTGGCTGCCTGGCTGTCTTTGCATTTGCAATGGGATTCAATATGGTTTGTACCTCCAGGCAAACATTGCCATAGGTGCATCAGCTACACGAACATGTACAGCACCACGATCAGCTGATGCCGGTACCTCAATTTCGCTTCCGATCAACATCTCCAGATCACTTGCATCAAAATCAGAGCCCGACAAATCAGAGTCCGATTCAACAATAATACGAAAAAAGTCATCCACATATTATTTTGCTTTGAACATTCACTTTGGTATCTCTCCACATGCCATTTTAGAAGCAGATTACTCTTCGTTACTCATGTATGCGCAGGGAATCGAGGTCAAAACAACAAAGCTAACTTTCATTCTAGCAAAAGCATATCGAAAAGTACTGTAACAAGAAGATCACTGATCTCGATCGATCGCTAGCAAGACTGAGGCTTTCAAAATAATAATAATAAAAACTGCGTTAACATGTGATAAAATAATTGTCAGCATTAATTAATGCGTTAACGCGATAAAGCATTAACTTGCCCAGCCCTAATAATTATTTATTTATTTAAAAGGCTTCTGTAAAAGCTGAATTTTCTCCTTGGGGCACAAAATTCAATCTGGCTATCTAAAAGTCCAAGTACTCTGGTTTTCCTTTAGATCCCAAAGATGATGTGCAGTAAATTGATTAGCATGTCTGACTCTGCTGGATGTTGGTCTATGCACGAGTGTGCCCTGGATTAGGTCTTAGCATTGTTACAGTATTGCTATGCATCAACTGAAGAAGAAAAGAAAAAAAAGTTTTAATTTTTTTTTTTTTTTTTAACAAATGTCTTAATTTTTTTTTTAAATCTCACTTCGTACTTCTCAACCATCCACTCTAACCTGCAGCACTTTATGTGGCAAAGAATGCTTTATTTAAATTAGTTCTGAAAAAACGTGACAAACTAAGATCTGTTTTATATACAAATGCACTTTACTACTGTGTTCCCATGCATAGCACATAAAATATTTAAGTAGAAATATTTGGTTAAATAATACAAAGGACAGAATATGGTAGCATTCATTTGTGTATTCATTTTATTTTTACAGGATTAAAATACAATTTAAGCCATTATGCTTTGTGCTCTCTCTGTTATTCATTAAATATTAGTTACTGTATACTGGGATTTTGAGATTTTTGTTTAAATATTTATTTTATTGTGATAATTTTTTATAGCTATAACATCCATTCCTATCCTGCAAAAGAATGGAAACCAAAAAATAAATTATAAAACTGTCCACAAAATGACACATTTTTAGCTTTCTTGAAATAAATGATGCATCAAGTGAGAGGCAGGACAGTGGCGACTGTAAGCATCAGTTCAACTTTGTGAACAAAAACAAAAATGACATTATGGTATTGACAACTTATCTTACTTATCCATAAATAAAACAAACACCTGTGGATTGTAGGCTTGCACTCAAACTGGCAGGTGTAAAGCTGGATATCGGCTTAATAGCAATGTGACAGGAAGTACATTTTTACTCTTTATATCATTCAGCGCACATATCTTATTTTAGCAGCATAACTATTAATAAACATTTACTAAATAATATGATCAAATAACTATGCATTGAGAGGTTTTGTGAATTTAAGACTTCTCATTTGTTTCTGTTACTAGTAAGAAGGTGAAAAACTGTGATGGGACATCACAATGTCTCACTACTCACACTGCAAAGCAGGAACACCAGTGGCCTCCAGTAAATGGATACAATGAAATCTTCTCAGTTACTGACTTTTACCCAGTTATTAAACAGTTTTGAAAACTGGACAATTAAACAAGCTAAAAGTAGGAGTTGGCTTTTGATTATGAAATTTGCTAAAACACAAGCCATCAGTCACAACATTAAAATCACTGACCGGTGAATTGAACAGCACTGATCATCTCGCTAGAATTGAAACTTTCAAAGAGTGGGATATATTAGGTAGTAACTAAACTGTCTTAAGGGTCTATCCAACTTTAATAAGGGCCAAACTGAGATGGCTAGGCAACTGGATCAGAGCTTCTCCAAAGCGGCAGGTCTAGTGAGGTTTCCCAGTATGCAATGGTTAGTTTCTACCAAAAGTGGTCCAAGGAAGGACTACAGGTTTGTTAAAAAACTTAATGCTGGATATGAGATAAAGAAAGGTGTCAGAACACATTATGCATTGCAGCTTGCTGTGTATGAAGCCGCATAGCCGCTGACCAGTCAGTGTGCCCATGTTGAATCCTGTCCTCTGCCAAATGCGCCCACAATTGGCAAGTAAGTGTCAGAATTTGACCACTAACCAATGGAAGAAGGTGGCCTGGTGTGATAAGTCAGGTTTTCTTTTATATCATGTGGATGGCTGGGTGGAAATGTGTGGCTTACCTGGGCAAGAGTTGGCAGCAGGATGCACTATGGGAAGAAGGTAAGCCTGCAGTGGCAGTATGATGCTCTGGACAGTGTTCTGCTGGGAAACCTTGTGTCCTGGTATTCATGTGGATGTTATATTATCACAGAACACCTACCTAAATATTGTTGGAGACCACATACACCATTTCATGGCAATGGTATTCCCTAAGGGCAGTGGCCTTTTTCAACAGAGTAATGCGCCCTATCACAGTGCTAAAATCGTTCAGGAATGGTTTAAGGAACGCGACAAAGAGTTCAAGGTGTTGACTTGGTCTCCAAATTCTCTAGATCTCAATGTGATTGAGCATCTGTGAAATGTGCTGGAAAATAAGTCCAATCCATGGAGGCCCCACATTGCAACTTATAGGACTCAAAGGATCTGCTGCTAATGTCTTGGTATCAGACACCACAGAACACCTTCAAAGCTTTGTCTTGTGGAATCCATGCCTCAATGAGACAGAGCTGTGTTGGTGACACCAGGAGGACCTACATAATATTAAACAGGTGGTTTTAATGTTGTGGCTGCATGATTTATATAGATAGTATATATATTTATGAATGTGTCTCTGCTGAGACCCAGAAAATTTAACTGCAAATAAAAGAAGGCTGTTATTAATGTAAACAGGTTTTAAACTATATTTCTATATTTGGGAGATAAAAATTGATTGTTTATTTCGTGCAGCACCATTAAGAGTAACAAAATTCTGTACTGGGCTAACCAGATTACTATCTAATATCAAATATAATATTTCAATTGTACAATAAGAAAGTACAGCTGATACATGAGACCACTGAAGACACTAGCAGGACCGTGTAAATATAACTGACATATTTTTACAAATTACAAATCTTACAAAAGTATAAAACTCCAAGACAACAATGGAGTGAAATTAAAAAATAGGGCACAGAACAACAGCAGTAGATAAAGTAACATTCAGGAGCAAATAAAATCAAACATTGATGCTTAATAAAACTACAAAAGTGGCACAGAGTAACAGAACAGGATAAACTGAAAAGTGTGCAGTAAATATATTTTCTGAAGAGAATTAGAAACATCAACATATGATTAAACTAATTAAATACCAAATAGCTCCATAACAGAAACAGAACTGGACTATAACCAGATCAATAATGCAAATGCCAAAGCTTTTTTTTTTTTTTTGTTAAAATAGTAGATTAAGGTTAACTATGTGGTAGAAGGCCGGTCCTCACCTGACTTGATTTTTCCACCGTGCTGCTGGGTACTTCAGCAGTGTCCTTAACAAAGTAATTCTCCATTACATATTTTTCTGCACATTCTTGTTTGCAAACTGGACAACGTATCACTCCAACTAAAATAAAAATAAATAAAAAGATGATTTTATTATATTTTAAATCCATGCCTAAATCACTTTGTTTCGCATGATGAGCAAAAATGCAAAGGGTTTAATTAAAGCTTACTATATGATTACTTTCTTGACTGGATCATTTCAGTCCAGAACAGAGGTTGTGCAGAATTCACAAGTATAATGGAAACAAGCAAATGACCAATGTGAGAACATAAGGGATCAAAATGAAAATCTGATTATTTTCTCTGTGTTTACAACATAAGTTCCTCATACAGTGCGAATTTACGAAAAATACAGTGCAGTTTAACTTCATTCTTATTCCACTTTAAAGGCAAATCTATTAAAAAAAAAAATCAATTTAGTCTGAGCTATTAAATACTAGGAATTATTTTTTGGCATGAATTTAAATGACTAGTAAATTAATCAAATCACCTGTACGTTTGTGAATTTTACATTTATACTGTTAGTCATCATTTGTTTCATTTAAGACGTTAGAAATTAGAGCAAGAGTAGAAACCCACCCCTACCATCACCCACATAACATGGTTATGAGGCTAGCACCTACAACACATAAACTGAAGGTACAGAATTAAAAACTCAAAAACAATGGGGAAAAAAAATAAAAAGGAATACCACAAACAAATGGTTATCAGTGTAAATTAAATACATAATGATTAATTTTTATTTGTAATTAGAGTTAACCTGATGTGACTACGGAGTTTGAAAAAGTAGAAACAAAGCTCAAATCTATAGATTAAACTCAAAATTTACAAAACCCCTTCTTTTAAGTTCCTAACTGGTATGCCCAATTTTCTGAAATTCGGCGCATTAGTTTGGCTGTTGTTTGAACAGCTTTAAAAACTTTAAATACTGAACAGTTGGAATTCACTCAAAACCTAATCCTCTCCTAAAACTAACAAGTGTAAGATCTTCAGAAAAATTTTATTACAATTGGTCCATTTGTTTTTGAGGTTGTACTGCAGACACACAAAAACACATGGAAAAACATCATAAGAAAAATCCTCAAAACATGTTCTAGAATATTGAAACATATTTTCCACTAACAAAATTGACGAAATTTTTTTATGAATACAAAAATGGATCTCTCTCTCTATAATAATATCATATATATATATTTATTATATATAATGGGACATATATATATTATGGAGAAAGGAAAAATGATCTTCAGTACATTTCAAATTTGGCACTCTGGCTCTTTCTGTCCAACTGGCCGCCCACTTTGTGGTCTTTAGATCAAACCTCAGGTCTCAGTAACCAACAGAACTACTCAAAACTACTGCAGAACTACTTAAAATCTCACCCTGGATTAACTTCTGGGTTATCCATGTAATGACTCCTAGAGTTCAACAAGACCAACCTAGTAATGGTTTTCAACTAAAGTCCTGAGGTATCACTGTGACAGCAGGTTTTCACTCCAACCACTGTTACATCTAATTGTTTAAATAGCCACCCTCTTTTCTTTTCTTATTTTGCTTAAAGAAAAACATGCCAGTATGGTATTTACACGTAACAAAATACACAAATTATGAATGATTTTTCTTGTTCTAGACTTTTAAGATTTTACTCTTTTTTAATGTTGAGGTTTTGTAAGCATCTTCTTTCTCATAAGTATAAACGCAAATATGAAGTAGCCACTTCTCTTAAGCAAAGGTTTGTAAGATCATTATTTTCACGTTAACAGAGCACAGTGAAATTTTTGCTTGCATCTGCTAATCAACATGTAACATGCTGCTACTCTCTGACATTGTTAGCAAACATATATTTTTGGTTGTAATTTTTATCTAACTGTGACATGGGCTGTATGCAATCTAACATTGAAAGTAGTAGGAGTAATCTTCATCTTTTTTTCATGTTACATACTTTTTTGTAGATTAATACTCTGATATGATTTCTGCCTTTATCTTTTTGATCTTTGAAGAAACTTCACCTTTAAATAATCCTTTGCATAAAAGAGGAACTTAAGTGGTTCTGGGCTACCTGCCCTTTGCCATTAAAAATGTGATTCTGCTAATACTACATTAAGCCTGCCAACCTACACTAAGGCCATGTTTATACTTCACGCGATGCGACGCATGCTGCAGTGGACGCTCCTGCTACGCAAGTGTTTTACTGTTCATATTTGCGCGCGTACTTTACGTAAATCTGGAGAAATCCACTAGGTGGCAGTGCGAGATATTATCACTGTGAGAACGGGTTCGGCTTCTCAGTGTTGTGAATTGCCTGGAACTCCCATTAAATTCTGATGACACCTTACCACAATATCTCTGAAAAGGATGTTTAATGATTAAATCCATCACTCCAGGGATGTGTCCATTCCAGCAAGCATTGGGCATGAGGCAGACACAATCCCTGGATGGAGCATCAGCTCATCGCAAGGTGAATACAAGCAATCATCATTTTAGTGTCACCAAATCTGCATATCTTTGGAAGGAAACCGAAGCACACTGTGGATATCCAGCAGGAAAACATGTAAACTCCAGGCAGGGAATACCAGCGACATGACTCCCTGCAAGACAGCAGTGCTACCGCTCCACCACCATGTCACCCCCATGTGTGTAATTATTAACAGTATTCATTATTTAAATGAAATCAACGATCTATCTGTAAAAAGTAGCATACATACTTCAATGCATTTCATCAAGAAAGTGATATCAAGTATAAATCTAAGGATTCTAAATGTGCAGAGAGTTGAAATATCATACATTTAATATGTTCTGTGTGGTGATCTATTGCTGTTGCTGCTCCTGTCAGGTCAGGAGGAAGCCGCAGAAAAAAAAAAGACGGCACATAAGATGGTATGTGAGACTTTTAAAATGAATCATGTCATTACCATCAGGAATATGCAACGCTTGAATATAAAAGCACCAGGAATGCATCTGTATGTCGCCATTTTGCTTCACCACATCGAACCATTCTTCAAACAAACATCGAAGCGCGCACATGGATGCCGTAGGATCCGCATAGCGTCTTTCTGTCACATGTAGAGAGTAGCGACTTTTATCACATTGTGTCCCCCCACTTTTTGCTGGTACTGCAACTCATGTATGCATAGCGTTAAATTCTGAGGACCTGCTCAGAGGACACGTTAAATGAACGCTGGGAACGCATGGCAGCGATGATACGTACGCATACACGTTCTGAGCGTGAAGTATAAATGAGCCCTTAGAAAAACACAATCTATAATTCATCCAGATGAATGATATCCATTAAGAATCAGCCCCTAACCAAGCATGCTACCTTTTAGTGAAGCTGCCCAACCACTTTGGGTTTGGAAGTGCACTATTTTACCCAAATTACAAGGTAATCTTATATATTGTAAGCAGCACATATAAAACACTAAAAATCACTGCCATACTTAAAGATAGAAAATAACAATATTGTAAGCAGTGAATAAAGCAAAAAGAAGATGCAGATAACCAAAAAAGCAACATCAGAAAAAAAAGGTCATTCTGATTCATGTTTTTGTTTGCTATAAAATATGCCTGAAGATGGCTGTGTTTCGTTCAACAATGAAACGATATAAGCCAACCAAAACTATACAAACACACACCTTAGGAATGCTAAGGATGAAAGGAATTATTGTATTAAAATCTAATAAAAAAAAAAAAAAAAATCACCATTCATCAGTAATCAAAGAAAATTGAACATTTCCATTAAAATAAAAGCAGGGAACTGTAGTATAAACCTTGAAACTTAGCGAGTCTAGTCTTTGAATAATAGACATGAAGATTGTAGGCTATTTATATTCTGAAGCATATGTAATTATGGAACTAAAAAACAAATAAATTTTTATATGAGATATATGATATATATATATATATATATATATATAGATAGATAGATATACTGTACCTGTATATCTGAAAATAGTTTACTGTCAAATAATGGAAAGAGTACGCGACATGTGTTTCGCCCTAATTCTGGGTTCATCAGACGTACACACTCACTGTACCCCCCTCTCGGGGAATCGAACCTCGGACATCTATACAGTATATATAATTTATTTATTTATTTATTTATTTATTGTCACACACATGTGAATAGAGGGCAGCTGAAGGGCTTGGAGAGGAATGGTAATACATCTGCCCAGGGGGTGGCGGGGTACACTAACGCTCTTTCTAAGTTCCCTGCAGACCTTTCCCAGGAAATCCCACCAGGAGCCAGTGCCTCGACTCGGGACACGCCACTTCCGATCCTGGCCCCGAGGACTACATCACTTCCCCCAGACTTCCTATAAAGCCTCACTCCTCTCCCCTGGAATTCAGTTTTGTTTTGGACTCTGTCTTGTAAACTTGACTCAAACTTACACATTTACTTTTTGCAGCCAGGATACAGAATTATATGGGTGGCTGAATATATATATACAGCGGCGGACTGTGCATTTCACACCTAGGCCTTCAGTAGTGCTCCGTCTGAATCAACCCGCCCCTCAAAAACTAATTTATGGTTATAAAAACCATCTTAATATGTAGAAATACAGTATAAAGAGCCGTTGCATCGCAGACAGATAACTCCTGTCAGCCACAATAAATGCCTATATTAAATAGACAAACAAGGGGTGAACAAGTTCCTTTCTACTG
Organism: Erpetoichthys calabaricus; assembly: GCF_900747795.2. Classification (NCBI taxonomy): domain Eukaryota; kingdom Metazoa; phylum Chordata; class Cladistia; order Polypteriformes; family Polypteridae; genus Erpetoichthys; species Erpetoichthys calabaricus. The sequence goes on along the minus strand of NC_041394.2, from coordinate 103,470,192 downwards.
CAGCTACAGCCCGCGACACACATAAAAAACATCAATAATAACTCATAAACTTGCAATATTATTTAGGAAAATCACAACATTTTACTCACCAAAAATTTGGATTATTTGTAAACAAAATCCATCCTCCTCTCTTTCCTCAAAAACAGTTCAATTACTCTGTCGTACAGATTATCCGTGCGCTTCAGTTCCATCACGAAGTCCCTTTCTATCGCCATCGAAGCTAATGCTGAAAGTCGAACCTGCCCTGTCGTATTTCTGGCATAAGTTTTAATTTGCTTTAGGGCTGAAAATGTCCGCTCGACAGAAGCAGTGGACACGGGAATGGTAACCGCCAAACATACCAATGTGTACAGCTGCCCCATGATGCTCTCATTCTGATTTTTCTAGTACACCATTCGCACCATCCTATCCAATCAACGGGTCTGAACACGGTGACGTTGCCGTACACCTGCTAGAGGGCCCTAGAGAAACCAACTCAAAATCGGATTGGTTTAAGCAACAGTTTAATCGATATTTATTTTGTGTTAGAGGGCCTGCAGAACGGATTGTGAAGGCCTCCGGGCAGACTTCTTTTACTTTGACCCTGCCTGGCAACAAACGATGGCTGAAATGTGATTGGTTAAATGCTTTAATACGAAAATACATGTCTGGAAGCAGCACAACCATCGGAAAAGCTATGAAAGGAAGCGGACAGACTATTTGGAATTATTTAATAAGTATTCATGGACAAAATATAATTAACATCAGTTTGTGATTCACATATTTTTTTAGGCCAGCAGAGAAGGCCTTGCAGGTCCACCACTGAGATATACATTCTAATATATATATATATATATATATATATATATATATATATCTATATATATATATATATATATATATATATATATATCTATCAAAGAAGGCATTTTAAGGTTTAGTTACACTTCCAGTGACAATAACTTGGGCTAGTCTGGACAAACAAACTCACTTCATTGCAGATAAAATAAACACACTTGTCGTGGGGAAAATTCATGTGGCGCGTCAAGCATATCCCAGTTGTGCAAAATGGACTTCACATTGGCGAGTCAAAAAAAAACGTTGGATGAGACTATGAGATTAGGAAGGAAGGAATGCTTACAACAGGTAGATGAAATTTAAAGATTTAACAAAACAGTCTTTAGCTATATACATAAAAACAAACCTTATAAGATTAACAACAAAATTGTGAAGTTTTATTTTAAGCGTCCATTTCAAAGCAGTCACATATTTGCCCAAATCATTATTTATAGGAATGCAACAATACCAATACTGATATCGGATTTTGGTCCAAAACAGTAATCATGTTCTTGCACTTGTAAAACGCATGTGTGATTGTGTGAACATTAAGGAACATAGAAAAAACAAACAAAAAAGAAAACACAACGGAGAACACAAAATGTCCGTGATGTGGAAGTTTTCTTATAATTAAGTATGAAAACAAAGCCTAGGAGGCTGTAAACTGTGAAAGTAAACATAATAATGAGCATGGATGGCAAAATTGCCTCTGGCAGTGCACAGCTTCAGCTGACATTGTGGCAGACTCTAGCAAAGAGAGAAAAAATGTCAAAGGATAACCCACAAGACGTGAAAAATAACAGAAGCACATGCCCGGTGTATTGTTCCTGACGATCAATCACTGTTGGTTGTTGAGGACGTGAGATTTCAGCACCTCCTGAATGTTAGAACCCAAGTACAACATTCTAAGTCATGACCACGTCACAGATATGGTCTTACCAAGGATGCATAAGTTAATAAAAAAAGCATGTCAGCAGTTTAGTGTAAGACATAACAGCTTCACCAATGACATTTGGAGCAGTGGTGTTTGGCCAATGTCTATCATCAGCTTAACTGCATATGGGTAGATGAGACTTTCGCTCTCCAGGGGGTTATGCTGCATGCAAAGCAGTTTTGATGATCCCATCACAGGACATGCAACAGTTAGATGCATTTCGGGAAATGACTGGCACTTAGGCCATTCTGAAAAGTTGTGTGCACTTTGTGGTCCGTGACAATGCCAAAAATTTGATAAAAGGCATTGACCATGCTGGAGCCCCCAGCTTTTCCTATGTTGCTCATACACTCTAGCTGGTTGTAGCAGAGGGCATTCTTGCACAGCAAAGTGTTGCCGATGCTGTGACAGTCAGGTGAAAAACAGTTGTGCATTTTAAGCATTCCACCTTAGCGTACTCCCGCTTGGGGGACTTTCAGCATTGCCACTCTACTCAATTCAAGGTATCCCCATTTAACAGGCTATCCGATTCACTTCAGTTAAAAGCAACATGCATGCACGTGCCACGGTTTGCTTTTTCTAGGTCACATACTCCGCTTTTAATGGGGAACTAAACGGTAAATGCTAAGATGCCTACCTTAAAATAAAAATGAAAAAAAAAATGCATTTGGAAACATTTCGTTACCTTCTAAGCTTTTTGTAATCAAAGTTGGTTTCAGACATTTTGAATGCCTGGTTGTCACTTTGTGTTTTAATCAATGAGATGAAACATTCAAGGGACACTTAATATACATACTAATTTTAGCAGATCAAATTACAAATGTTTGTTTTATAGTTGTGAAGAGTGTGTTTCTTTGTAAAACACAGTACCTGATGCAACTGTTTTCTGACACAATGCAATGGAATAGAATCGGTGCTGGGCTTCATAATATGAAGTATTATTGGTGTATAGTTTTGTTATTTACTGTATAACACTGCAAAGCAGCACTGAAAATAAAACTTACATGCTGGTGTTACTGGTATGTGTGTTTGCATCAATATTGACAACTCCACATTCAAAAGATCACTTGACTGGAGCAATTCTATTTTTTGCTTTTGTCTAAGAAAGTTCACATAATTCTATCCCAACTCATTATTTTAATGTTCCATATACACAGCATTAAGTATTTGTTTAATGGAATATATCTCATTCTCAATCAGAAACTGCATGTGTTGGCAATAGATGTTCACAAATTTGTGTTCTGAACAGGACTGTGTAAATTAATTTGAAGAATGTATTATTAATTACTTCTCTAGAGTAGCAAATTTTAAAAAAAATCCTTAATTGCCAAAAATTCTTAAAATAAATATGCAACATTTTGGAAGAATCTTTTCAATTACGTAAAATGTCTTTAAGTATCAAAAGTTTTCTGTTGATTGAACATAAAACTGGCATGCACCGAAGACGTTTCCTGTTGTAGATATCAGTCAGTCAGTCATTTTCCAACCCGCTATATCCAACACAGGGTGAAAGGCAGGAACAAATCCCGGGTAGGGTGCCAGCCCACCGCAGGGCACACACACACACGGGACAATGCACCTAACTTGCATGTCTTTAGACTGTGGGAGGAAACCGGAGTACCTGGAGGAAACCCACGCAGACACGGGGAGAACATGCAAACTCCACGCAGGAAGGGCACGGGATGAGAACCCGGGTCTCCTTACTGCGAGACAGCAGCGCTACCACTGCGCCACCATGCTGCCCATTGTAGATTTCAGTTCTTTTCAAATATCTACACAGCCAAGGAAGTCAAAGAAGAAATTTGTCTCAGATGACAAGGAAATACCTTTCAGTCCCTTGCAGTAGTGTAGAGAGAGTGAGAGATTATTTAGTACACTGTCACATATTGTCAATGAAACCAGAAACACACAGCTGAACATGCAGAGACGCTTCAGTTCAACAAAAGGAATCTGCCAATTACTTTCCCAAAAGAGTTGTCACCCTATCCAGAGGCAGGTGTTCCCCAATGAGTTTTAACCTGTATAGTAATCCCTCCTCCATCGCGGGGGTTGCGTTCCAGAGCCACCCGCGAAATAAGAAAATCCGCGAAGTAGAAACCATATGTTTATATGGTTATTTTTATATTGTCATGCTTGGGTCACAGATTTGCGCAGAAACACAGGAGGTTGTAGAGAGACAGTAACGTTATTCAAACACTGCAAACAAACATTTGTCTCTTTTTCAAAAGTTTAAACTGTGCTCCATGACAAGACAGAGATGACAGTTCCGTCTCACAATTAAAAGAATGCAAACATATCTTCCTCTTCAAAGGAATGCCTGTCAGGAGCAGATCATGTCACAGAGATAGAGAGAGACAAAAGCAAACAAATCAATAGGGCTGTTTTCCTTTTAAGTATGCGAAGCACCGCAGCACAAAGCTGTTGAAGGCGGCAGCTCACACCCCCTCCGTCAGGAGCAGACAAAGAGAGAGAGAGAGAGAGAGTTTGTTTTTCAAGCAAAAATCAATACGTGCCCTTCGAGCTTTTAAGTATGCGAAGCACCGTGCAGCATGTCCTTCAGGAAGCAGCTGCACACAGTGCAACGTCCCTATCGTCTAGGTGTGCGAACAGCCCCCCTGCTCACACCCCCCTACGTCAGCTCAAGAGAGAGAGAGAGAGAGAGAGAGAAAGTAAGTTGGGTAGCTTCTCAGCCATCTGCCAATTGCGTCCCTTGTATGAAATCAACTGGGCAAACCAACTGAGGAAGCATGTACCAGAAATTAAAAGACCCATTGTCCGCAGAAACCCGCGAAGCAGCGAAAAATCCGCGATATATATTTAAATATGCTTACATATAAAATCCGCGATGGAGTGAAGCCGCGAAAGGCGAAGCGCGATATAGCGAGGGATCACTGTATACCTTTATGCTACCGAGGTAGCTACCTTTAAAAAAAAAAAAAAAAAAAAAAAAAAATGGTATTCCTGTAACAGAAATATTCTTGTTATGTTCAGCCAAATTCCTGTGTTGTACTATTGCATCCCATGTTGAAAGACTTGAAACAAAGTTGGTTTGGTTTACATACATTAATTGTATCCGAGCAATTGGTATTATCATCTAATCTATGTAGTGTACCCTACTTTGAATTATTTTTTCAATTTTGAATTATATTTTATTCCAAATTATGAGTCTTAGATTTGATGTTAACAGAGAAGTTGACAGTTCATGGACATAAACATACGATCTTCCCGTCTCACTACAATGGTATCACAAGTATCGATAGTGGTACTCAGTTGGAGAAAAATGGCATTGTTGCATCCCTAATTATTTACCACAGTTAACTAGTTTCTAGTAAAATCTGTACTTGCTAAAAGAAATCTTGGAGGGAGAATTACCACCGAAACTCCAAGCAAAGTCCCACAAAGTCGTTAATTGATATGGTTAAGAGACATCAATTTTCATGTTCTGTGTCCTGGTTTGAAATAAAAATTAACAGAAAATGGCACAATATCCCAATGTTAAATTGTTAACATTCAAATTATCTATGATTTACAGTAGAAAGAGGATTTACTCAAGAATCGAAGCTGAGTGCTAGCACAGTGGAGGCAATTATACTGCCCAAAACATTTATCATGTTTGTATTGTGATCAACACAAGTCTTTTATGGCATGCTGAAGTATGAACTCATACTCTACATAGCAGCAGTGTATAAAGCTTCATCTAAAAACACTAATCACACCCATTTCTGCTGCATCTCAGTTTGGGCACATTGAATTTAGATACTGAAGTGTCAATAGAGAAGTTCTACTTTTTAAAAATGTAAGCAATGGCGTCTAAATCTAGGGTGTCCAATGTGGATGTGTTTTGAAGTGACCTTAATACAAATTATGGATCACCTTCCCACCTCACTTAGTGTTTGCTCTGCATCCATACCAACCTGATTCAGGCTCTGGTATATTGTGGTCACCGATTGGTTTCAGTCTGCGCTATCACTGATGTACAGAATCTATATACCTTTTTACAAAAACACAATTTAGTTGTTTGAATTAGTTTTGGTTTTTTTCCCCCCCAGGACTCAGATTTTATGCAGAATGTTTAACAAATATAACAGGCGGAGGACCAGTTAGTATTTACCAACAGTCCTTAATGAGTCAGAGAAAGGGAAACATCAAAAAAAATTGGCAGAAATTAAAGCAACTCCGTGCAAATAAAAATATTAAAAGCAGCAAAAATATAATTAGATCAAGACAAGAAATACAAGTAAACCAACTTGAGTGAAAGACTAAAAATGAAAGAAAAATTACTGAAAGAAAGCACCACACTATACATTGTAAGAGCTGGATTGGATGGACTGGCATCCTGACTGGGGTTGGGAATAATAATAATAATAATACATTTTATTTATATAGCGCTATGGTCAAGAAACTGCACAGAGTTTAAGAAAGAACATCAGGGTATACAGTATAAAGCATTGTACTAAACCAGATAAATAAAGAAGAGTTAGATAGTAAATTCAGAGAAAAAGCCTAACAGACAACATAATTGATGGCATAGCACACACACACACAGGTTACATGAGCATCTTGACATAGAGGTAAACTGAAAGAAGGGTAATAAAGTCAGGTAGAGCTAAACGCCTTCCTGAACAGATGAGTTCTGAGTTGTTTTTTTTTTTTTTGAAAGAATTCATGGAGTCAGCTGATCTAATTAATTTCGGTAGGTCATTCCAGGCCCTATCACCCATGGAGTGTAGATTAGTGTGGGGTACAACAAGATTACCAGAATCAGAGGACCTTAGTGAGCGGACAGGCACATAGTGATGGAGAAGGTCACTGATGTAGTTTGGGGCAAGGTCATTTTAAGGCTTTGTAGGTTATTAGTAGAATTTTATATTCAATTCTGTAAGACACAGGGAGCCAGTGAAGGCGAAGCAGGATGGTTGTGATGTGCTCGCTGCTGCTGGTCCGTGTAAGGACTCTTGCAGCTGAGTTTTGAATAAGATGGAGCTGTGATATAAGATTAGAAGGGGCACCTACCAGTAGGGAATTACAATAATCAATGCGGGATGTGATAAAAGCATGGACAAGTTTCTCAGCATTAGAGAAGAAGAGGAAGGAGCAAACACGGGATGTGTTACAGAGGTGAAAGTAAGAAAGTTTCTTAATATGATTTATGTGGGCGGAATAAGAAAGGGAGGAATCAAAAATGACACCAAGATTCTTTGCAGTAGAGGCAGGTCTGATGAAATCACCGCCAAGATTGACTGGAAAGGAGCTCATTTTATTAAGTTGCACTTTAGTCCCAATTTGCAGGAGTTCAGTTTTGTTGCAATATTAATTTTAAAGAGTTCTGCTCCATCCAGGTTTTAATTTCACTGAGGCAAGTTGTGAGCTGAGAAAGCTCTGATGAAGTTCCACTTTTAACATTGAAATACAGTTGAGTATCGTCTGCTTAAAAATGATAACCCAGTCCATAGATACGAATAATATGGCCAAGAGGAAGCATGTAAATACATAAGAGAAGAGGGCCAAGGACAGAGCCCTGAGGGACTCTTTGTGTGATTGGCGCGGAGCTAGATCTGCTGTTGCCAAGACTAACTAACTCTTGCCTATCAGTCAGATAGGACTTGAACCACTGGAGGGCAGTGCCAGAGATACCCAGCATGTTTTCCATTCTGGAAAGTAGAATGTCCTGTCTGACAGTGTCAAATGATGCACTGAGGTCTAACAAAATTAATATGCTGGTTTGTCCAGAGTCTGCTGCCATAAGCAAATCATTGGTTACCCGAAGAAGAGCAGTTTCACAGCTGTGCTGTGCCCTGAAACCAGACTGAAAGGGTTCCATCAAATTATTAGAAGTAGTTGGTGAGTTGGGAGGCTACAACACGCTCAAGAACTTTTGACAGAAAAGGTAAGTGGTAAATAGGCCGAAAATTGTTAAGACTGTCAGCATCAGACTTCCAATACAACTCGGAGTCCTGCCACATGCAAAATTTCGCTGACAGCACTGCTATCGTGGGCTGCATCAGGACTAGGCAGGAGGAGGAGTATAGGAACCTAATCAAGGACTTTGTTAAATGGTGCGACTCAAACCACCTACAACTGAACACCAGCAAAACCAAGGAGGTGGTGGTGGATTTTAGGAGGACCAGGCCCCTCATGGACCCCGTGATCATCAGAGGTGACTGTGTGCAGAGGGTGCAGACCAATAAATACCTGGGAGTGCAGCTGGATGATAAATTGGACTGAACTGCCAATACTGATGCTCTGTGTAAGAAAGGACAGAGCTGACTATACTTCCTTAGAAGGCTGGCGTCCTTCAACATCTGCAATAAGATGCTGCAGATGTTCTATCAGACGGTTGTGGCGAGCGCCCTCTTCTATGCGGTGGTGTGCTGGGGAAGCAGCATAAAGAAGAGGGACGCCTCATGCCTGGACAAAATGGTGAGGAAGGCAGGCTCTATTGTAGGCATGGGGCTGGACAGTTTGACATCTGTGGTGGAGCGACGGGCACTGAGCAGGCTCTTGTCAATCATGGAGAATCCACTGCATCCACTAAACAGTGTCATCTCCAGACAGAGGAGCAGCTTCAGCGAAAGACTGCTGTCAATGTCCTGCTCCACTGACAGACTGAGGAGATCGTTCCTCCCCCACACTATGCGACTCTTCAATTCCACCCAGGGGGGTAAATGTTAAAATTATACAAAGTTATTGTCTGTCTGTTATACCTGCATTGTTATCACTCTTTAATTTAATAATTTAATATTTTCTTTATATTCAGTATGCTGCTTCTGGAGTATGTGAATTTCCCCTTGGGATTAATAAAGTATCTATCTAGCATCAAGACCAGACTTTTTTAACACTGGGGTTACAGAAGCGATTTTAAAAGTGAGCGGCACAAAGCCAGTGTCAAGGGATGAGTTTATTATTGTTGTAATAGTCGGGATTATGGCATGAAGGCAGGATTTAAGTAGTGTGGTGGGGATGGAGTCCAGTACACAAATAGTCGGCCTCATCTTACAAAGCAGGTCATTAACAAAAGCAGATGTGACTGGTGAGAACTTAGAGAAGGTGCTGGATGGAGTGGGAAAACAGGGAGAGATATATAAACAAATGATGTATTTATGTTAGTTGAATTATTTAGATCTTTAATTTTGTTACATAAATTAAAGCCTGGATGAGCACGGTGAGGCCAGACTTACATGATGGATGGAGCCTAAGAATCGAGACAACCTGGCCGAAATGGTCCTCAGTTTCGGTCCTAGTTGAGATGATGAAATAATGGAAGGACAAGTGACGAGTGGACCTATTGTCACCGAGCATGAAAAGTGGCTGGGCTCCCCTGGCTGGAACCCAGCATGAACACCCGCAGAGTTGCCTGGATATTGTAGTCCAGAAGGGCGATCTTGTCTGGATCCTTGGGTGCAGCTGTGAAGAATGGTCATCACTATTTTGGAGAGCTTCAATATGACCCAGCAGTGCTTACAGTATTCAAAACCATTACACTGGAAGTGCTCCCGGGTCCAACATAAAAGGTGTCATTCTGCCTCATCTAGAGAGGATCAGGAGGCAGACGGCAAATCTCATGGTGGTGAAAGGAGACAGAAGAGGAAAAGGGGGCTTTATTATCAACTAGCAAAATACCCGCACTTCGCAGCGGAGAAGTAGTGTGTTAAAGAGGTTATGAAAAAAAAGGAAACATTTTCAAAATAACGTAACATGATTGTCAATGTAATTGTGTTGTCATTGTTATGAGTGTTGCTGTGTTTTATATATATAAAATACACACACATATAAACATATATATACATATCTACATATATATATATATATATATATATATATATATATATACACATATCTATATATATATCTATATATATATATATATAGATATATAGATATATATCTATATATATATATATATATATATATATATCTCTATAGATATATATATCTATATATATATATATATCTATATATCTATATATATCTATATATATATATATATATATATATATATATATATCTATATATATATATCTATATATCTATATATATATCTCTCTATCTATCTATATATATCTATATATATATATATATCTATATATATATATATATATATATATATATATATATATATATATATATATATATAGATAGATAGATAGATAGATAGATAGATAGATAGTGGGAAATTCATATATATATATATATATATATATATATATATATATATATATATATATATATATATATATATATATATATATATATATATACACATCCACATATCAACATATATATATACACATATATACACACACACACACGCTTTATGGGTGATGATTGTTTTAGTCTTTTTATGTTTATTTTATTTTATTGTAGAATCAACTCCTATCTGCACACAGCAGGGCAGCCGTGGGCGGATGCGTATGGTGCATTCACTCCATGTTATCGTGCATTGCGCTGTCAGTGGTATTTTGATAAAAGAATTTGAACAACATATAAGAAGCGTATAAATTATTAAACAGTAAAACATTAACATTTAAGAAGTTACATTAAGTACTACTGCAGTGCCTTCGGGTATACCTAATTTTTTGTTTGCCCATTACATGCTTAAATGTATACATTTTTTGGTGCACCTACCCGAGAACACGCGACATATAACCGAGCGTGGGAGAAGCATGGATTTTAAACACGCGTTGAGTTCATCTGCTGGTCTCCCTCGTGGAATAACTGGTAATGTTTGACTAAAATCTACAGCGAGTAAAACGACATTACCTCCTATTTTTTTTTTACGATCTCTGAGATCTTGCTTTTTTCGGGTCAAGGCTTCATAAGCTCTTTTATGTTGTATGGTGTACTTATCCCAAACCATCATCTTTGAATGTTGCAAGACTTTCGCCTTGTATGTAGATCGGGGTAATTACATTCATTGCATTCCTAGTCTGAATCACAATGTGATTGTATGGGTGGTTACCTGGCACTGTAGTGTTGCCACCCGTCCTTTAAAATACGGAATCGTGCCGCGTTTGAGAATGAAATTGCGCGTCCCGTTTTGAATCAATACTGGACGTGATTTATCCCGTATTTTTTTTATCATTTTTTTTTTAAAGCAGCGTCTCATGCAAATCATCCCACACGCATTTTATGAAGATGCCTCCTTTCCTACTTTTGATTGGGTAATACTTGATGTCATCGTTAGTTTGATTGGTGTTTTTAACTGTCCAGTGAGGAGGGCGTGCAACGTTGCGGTCAGCAAGTCGGCTAACATCCGCCATGTGCCGTCTTTCAGTTGCGAGAAGCAGATCATAGAATGGTTGAAACTGTTGCCCCTAACGTTGCGCCACGGCGTGTGGTTCGTTTATACCTCGTGTCTTCTCATTAAAGTTTTATCTTGCGAATATGTTATTGCAATCCGCAGCGGGAGCGTTTCTATAAACTTAATTGAAACTTACGTTTTACACCGTGTTTTGTTTCCCTTATGAACATGCTTGTATGCTTAACTCGCTCCGTTCTCAATTGTTTAATTAATTTTTTGCTCTTCGCTGTTTGCGGCTGTTCCTCCATTTCCCCCTACTTCGTTCTTTTATCTCGCGAATATGTTATTGCAATCCTTAACGGGAGCGTTTCAATACACTGATTGAAAATAGTTTTGCATTTACCTTTTTAGTAAAAGGCGATCTTTTAAGCCTGAGAAATCACCCCGTAAATGCACACTTTTAATTGGACATGTGTTAATATGTATGGTTACACAGTATTAAAAGACAGTGAACAACGTCAGTTACCTTTCTTCCCGCGTTTGATAAAAGGTGAGCTTTTAAGCCTGAGAAATCACCCCGTAAATGCACACGTTTAATTGCACATGTGTTAATATGTATGCTTACACAGTATTAAAAGACAGTCAAAAATTAACGTCATTTACCTTCGTTCCCGCGTGTGACTCGTGCTGTAAATGTCTTCCTTGTTTTTAGTTCACGTGATTACGTAGGAGGCGTGATGACGCGATACGTGACTCCGCCTCCTCCATTACAGTGTATGGACAAAAAATATGTTCCAGTTATGACCATTACGCTTTGAATTTCGAAATGAAACCTGCCTAACTTTTGTAAGTAAGCTGTAAGGAATGAGCCTGCCAAATTTCAGCCTTCCACCTACACGGGAAGTTGGAGAATTAGTGATGAGTGAGTCAGTGAGTCAGTCAGTCAGTCAGTGAGGGCTTTGCCTTTTATTATTATAGACAAGTACTGTGTTGGACTGTTAAAGTGAGCCTGTGAACATGTCTCTGGGTAATAAAAACTTTTTTTTTTTTATCCCTAAACTGTGTTTGGTAGAGTTGTGTCTGGTGTGCGGGGTTCTGTGGTGCCCCCTTGAGGCCATAACTGGCATAGTCGTCAGGATTTTCTGGCTGGCTGTTTGGCAGGGACCTGCAAAATAAATAGTGTTGTGACTGGATATTCAGAACAACTAACTACTGGCACTAAAAGTAGGGATGCACCGATACCACTTTTTTGGAAAACGAGTACGAGTACTTGCATTTCAGTACTCGCCGATACCGAGTACTTAATAAAAACATGATTTAAATTTACAGGTAACAGCTTTAGTCATATAATTTAACAAAAAAAACAAGGGACTAGTTTGGAATTAAGAACATTTATTTAAAATGAAAAGCATGTTGTATGCAACATATTACAGAATAAATAATTATAAAAAAAAATGTAAACAGTGACAGTGCAACTCAAGTATTTTTTTCAGTTTGTTGTAAACTCTGCCGCTTTGGATAACATGGTCCTCAAACACATGCGCTATAGCCTGGCTGGTGTGCGAGCCGCGGAATTGTTTCGCATGTAATATGGCTCGTTGCGGCGTGAAACTCTTGTCTATCCACTGGGAGGTTAGGCTAATTAGCGACACGGGGCTAACACTGCTTGTCCAAATATCCGTGGTGAAACTAAACGCAGAGGAGGCTTGCAGTAGGCTGTGGATATGTTTTTTCACGGAGTCATGTAGTTTAGGCGGCTCCGTGTCAGTCATGTAGCGGCGGCTTGGGACATCATATCTGGGCTCCAGAACATGGAGGAGACGCAGGAATCCCACATTTTCTACCTCCGAGAGTGGCTGGTCACTCAATGCAATGTACTCGATAATTGCCCGTGTTATTTTCACAGCACGTGGATTGTCTCTGGACATTTTCTCTCATCTTGCAAGAGTTTGCTGCAGCGTGGGTTGTGTTGGTTTAGAAGCGTGGGTAAACTCTTTGTACTCGTTGTCGTGTTGGGATTTTAGGTGCTTGATTAAATTACTTGTGTTAAATGTGCTACCTTTTGAGCCTCCTCTGGACAATTTCGCTGAGCACAATTTGCAGTCCGCCTTTGTTTTGTCGTCTTCATTCACTTTGAAATAGTTCCACACGGCTGACATGTCTCGCCTCGCCTTCTCCCCGCTCTGAGCTGCAGCCGGGCCTGGGGGCGGGCACTCGGCGCCTGTGATTAACCCCTTACACGCTGCTCAAACATAGACATTTCTCAGACCGTGGTATTGGTCCCCGGTATCGGGGGACTTTTAACGAGTACGAGTACTTTAGAAAATGTGGTATCGAGGCCGATACCAGATACCCGTTTCGGTATCGATGCATCCCTAACTAAAAGGGTAAGACACTTTACAAATGGGCAAAAAGAAACAGTCCATTAGATCAGGAGGTTGAGAGGCAGTACACATCCATCCTTTAAATATCAGGAAACTAAACGTGCATACAGAAGAAAATGACAGTAACTGGCCATTGCTCCATATCTGGGACTGGGATCCGCATGAACAGACGGAGCATTTTGTGGGAGGCGCACTAGTAGATCTCTTCAAAGATGCGCACCTCAACATTTATGAATTAATGTTATACATCGACAAAGGGTCAAACTTGCAGGTGAATTGATTTAAGTACCCCAAAACCAATACCCACAAGGGAGGCAAATGGTCCATTTGTCATGTTTTGCAGCCCTCAACATCACCAGGCTCTTGGAAACCTTACAAGAATGCCACAGCTGCGCCCCGTCCTTGTTTTAAAAGGGAAGCGCAAGTGCTAGAAAGGAAAGGAAAAAAGGCAGATCGGAGGGAAAAAGGAAAACAAGACAAAGAATGGAGGTTAAAGAAAGGCAGGAGTGAGAGAGAGCCAGTGTGAGTAAAGGAAGCAGACGGATGGGAATGGAACACCAAAGAGGAACGTGTGTGCCCAGCGCTTAGGAGGAGGCTGAGGGATCACTATTGTGGAGAGATCAGGTAGCAGGAGCGACCATTATGTTCAGGAATGTGCTCTCACCAGGAGGAGCCAACGATGTTGCAGCGGTGAGAGGACAGAGCACGCTTTTGCAGGGAGGAGCCAGGAAAGGCAGTGGTGGGCACAGAGTGAACAGGGCTCGGTGGCACCTCGGGGTACACTGGCAAGAATTAAAGGTTGTCAGAGTCTGCTGGTGGACTCCGCCTAGGTCTGCAAGGTCCGGAAAGGGATGAGACAAGGAGAAGTTAGTTTTAAAGATGCACCAAGGTTCAGTGTTTTTAAAGACGGTTTCCTGCCTGTGCTTTAGTGGATTATTTCTTTGATGACTGTTTTATCCTCCTCTTTACATCCTTTTATTGGATTATTTATGTATTGAACTTTGTACTGCACTTTTTGGACACTTTTGTTTGTTTGGTTTTTAATAAAAGCACTGGACATATGTGAAGGGAACCAAGTAGTTGTGGATCCTATAGCGAAACAGAGTAACACAGATAACCATCCTAGGCCAGTACCTCTAGTCAGAGATGTTGATACTCAGACTAAGGAAGCCAGGTTAGGCAAAGAAGTTGGAACTCAGAGTGAAAGGGGCCTATAAATAATGTAAGTGTTCCAAGTAACTCTAGTTTCTACAAAGGACACAAGGTCCTGGGGCCCGACACCTTTAAAGGTGCTTGGTCAAATGATTCACAGCTGAAGCCGACATGTCCTCCAAACATCACAGCTTCCCTCTTCCAAGAAAGTGGATTTAACAAAAAGTGGTGACCACAGGAAATAATTAAATAATATATATATATATATATATATATATATATATATATATATATATATATATATATATATAAAATCCCTATGTGGGTCCAGGTGTCCGTGTGTGGGTGTCTTCTGATGAAGTGCGCGGGGCACGGTGAGTGCGTGATATTACTGTCAGAGAAAATTAGAGGCATTTTACGGAAATACAAACCAGTATTACTGCGAGAGGAAATTAAAAGTACACAATACAGTGACGCATATTACAGCCACATACAAGCCAGTATTACTGTCAGAGGAGATTAAAGGCATATTACCGACGCGCATGCCTGTATTACCGCCAGAGAAAATTAAAGGTATATTACGGACGTACAAGCCAGCGGACGTAAAAGACGGTATCCTTCAATAAGCGCGCGCCAAGCTCAACTGAGTTCGCCCTTTTGAAGCTCGCCTTTTTGTGCGCGCCCTTATTGAATAGAGCCATACAAGACAGTATTACTGTCACAGAAAATTAAAGACCCACAATACACGGTGGCAGCCTATGAAGAACGGTCAGCTCAGCAAGTAAACATCAACAAAAGAAAGGCTGAAAGAAAGAAAAATATGACCAACAAAAAGAATGAGGTCAAAGTCCCTTGCCATTTAATATAGACTGTTCCTACTAATGTTTAAGCACGACTGTTCTAGCGCCCGTTATTGTAACGGTCATTTATTTATTACTAGTCATTTAGCCCAAGTATAATAATTTTTGTCTCATTTGTTTAACTGGTTTCTCTTTATCTACTTTTAGGACTTGAGTGAAAATCTGATGATGGTTTAGGTCATATTTATGCAGAAATATAGAAAATTCTAAAGAGTTCACAAACTTACAAGCACAACTGTAGGTTATTAACGTTAATGTTATTAAAATACTGCTCTATCTGTAAAGGAGAAAAGAGCATACAGACTATGCTGACATGACACTGGGATGATCCCATGAGCCTTACAGGAGCTGCTTTTCTGGGTGAATCCACGTGCCAAATGGCTTTTTATTATGAATGCAGCGATAAAAACTGTACTATTCCTGTCGGACACCACCAAAATATTAAAACAAGTGTGCATTCGACCTGGCTGCCTCTTACCTGCTCTTTTATTTCTCTTGCCATTCTCACCCTGTCATGGTCTTTACTAACTAACTTGTTCTCCTCCTGATCTTAAACACCACTTTGCCTGAGCCTGCTTGGCAGCAAGACACATCACAATACATTTGCACTGCAGGACTCCCTAGCGGAGTCTAGCAAGGAGGACCCAGGCAACAGTATCATAAGCACTGTTACTTGCAGTCACACGTGTACAGAAAAGTAAAAACATTAATAATAATTTGGCAAAGTGTAGTGCCAGCATGTGCTCATAAGGATTTCAGTTCCTTTTCATGGTTGTTTTCATGGCTTGCTGTTCCAGGAAGGACTTGTGCACCTAACCATCAGTACTAGACTGGAAAAATGTGGGGGGGGGGGAGGTGGAGGGTAATGTGGTGGGGGAAACAGTGCAGATGCTCAGTATATTGATGGCTTCTATATTTAAATAACAGTTGCCCGAGTACAACCAGTTTTTTATTTTTGGCTGTTGGTGTTTGCTCTTTCTGTGGTCACCACTGCAGTTGTCCATCCATCCATCCATTTTCCAACCCGCTGAATACGAACACAGGGTCACGGGGGTCTGCTGGAGCCAATCCCAGCCAACACAGGGCACAAGGCAGGAAACAATCCTGGGCAGGGTGCCAACCCATCGCAGGACACACACAAACACACCCACACACCAAACACACACTAGGGCCAATTTAGAATTGCCAATCCACCTAACCTGCATGTCTTTGGAATGTGGGAGGAAACCGGAGCGCCCGGAGGAAACCCACGCAGACACGGGGAGAACATGCAAACTATACGCAGGGAGGACCCGGGAATCGAACCCAGGTCCCCAGATCTCCCAACTGCGAGGCAGCAGCGCTACCCACTGCGCCACCGTGCCGCCCCACTGCAGTTGTTATTATCATAATAAACTAAAAACACACCCAGAATCAATAAACCATATTCAAATATAGTCAAATATTTGCTTATTTTAAATTCTATCCTTATTTGTTGGCTAATTTGATAGCCCCGATTTATACAGATGTATTTTGTTGAAATATGAAAGCAATTCCATAAGGCTGGAGCAGGTTAGATGTTTCTAACAACATCTGTGAAATTCTAACAGGCTAGGGGGTTTTATAAGCAATACGAGAGAGGGGAAAAAACTTAGTTTTACTCGGAGACTGTCTCAGTAGAAGTGAAACAGGACAGTGAGGAGGGCCCCACCCAGTTCCCTACCCCTGACATCACACTTTCCCTTCCTCTCGGCCCGCAGCCTCTGTCTTGGATAAGCACACATATATTGCTCCTGCAAGCGAACTATGATTCTTAGCGCGATCAGATAAGTCACAAAATCAACCGTAATGTTCTAGCAAATTATAGAAAAAAACCCAATCGAAATACGTTAAGTAGTTCTCTCGTGAAAAGCGGACATACAGACAAACATTGGATTTTTTATGTATACTAGGGGGCTGTGCCCCCTACTCACTTCGCCCGCCCACCACACAACCCCCACCGCCAGGGGCATGCTTCATGCTAGCCACTTCACGTCTCTGCCACCCACGCCGTGAAGGGGGGAGAGGGGTGGGCTGAACGCATGCTAAGGAGATGCGGATGGATCAGGTGCTGGCTGTCTGCTAGCTGATACCGAGCTGTGTGATCTGCATGTTGCGCGTCGATCATTTAAAAACCTGTACAGCAGCTGTCCTTTTGTCTCACTTCCTTGTCTCGTGGGACATTATAGTGTCTAAGAGAAATTGTTTGTAAGTAGGGCGAAACGTGCAAGAAGTGTCTCTCCGAGATGATCACGTCTCAACCCAAGATTATATATAATTTATATTATATATATTTATTATATAATTATATATACAGTGCAACCGGAAAGTATTCACAGCGTATCACGGTTTCCACATTTTGTTATGTTACAGCCTTATTCCAAAATGGATTAAATTCATTTTTTTCCCCTCAGAATTCTACACACAACTCTCCATAATGACAACGTAAAAAAAGTTTACTTGAGATTTTTGCAAATTTATTAAAAAAAAAACAAAAAAACTAAGAAATCCCATGTACATAAAAGTATTCACAGCCTTTCCTCAATACTTTGTCGATGAACCTTTGGCAGCAATTACAGCCTCAAGTCTTTTTGAATATGATGCCACAAGCTTGGCACACATATCCTTGGCCAGTTTCACCCATTCCTCTTTGCAGCACCTCTCAAGCTCCATCAGGTTGGATGGGAAGCGTCGGTGCACAGCCATTTTAAGATCTCTTAAAAGATCTTTAAGATCTCAGAGATGTTCAATCGGATTTTAAGTCTGGGCTCTGGCTGGGCCACTCATGGAAAGATGAACTGTCGCCCCAGTCTGAGGTCAAGAGCGCTCTGAAGCAGGTTTTCATCCAGGATGTCTCTGTATATTGCTGCAGTCATCTTTCCCTTTATCCTGACTAGTCTCCTAGTTCCTGCCGCTGAAAAACATCCCCACAGCATGTTGCTGCCACCACCATGCTTCACTGTAGGGATGGTATTGGCCTGGCGATGAGCGATGCCTGGTTTCCACCAAACGTGATGTCTGGCATTCACACCAAAGAGTTCAATCTTTGTCTCATCAGACCAGAGAATTTTCTTTCTCAAGGTCTGAGAGTCCTTCAGGTGCCTTTTGGCAAACTCCAGGTGGGCTGCCATGTGCCTTTTACTAAGGAGTGGCTTCCGTCTGGCCACTCTACCATACAGTCCGGATTTGTGGATTGCTGTAGAGATGGTTGTCCTTCTGGAAGGTTCTCCTCTCTCCACAGAGGACCTCTGGAGCTCTGACAGAGTAACCATCGGGTTCTTGGTCACCTCCCTGACTAAGGCCCTTCTCCCCCGATCACTCAGTTTAGATGGCCGGCAAGCTCTAGGAAGAGTCCTGGTGGTTTTGAACTTCTTCCACTTACGGATGATGGAGGCCACTGTGCTCATTGGGACCTTCAAAGCAGCAGAAATTTTTCTGTAACCTTCCCCAGATTTGTGCCTCGAGACAATCCTGTCTCTGAGGTCTACAGACAATTCCTTTGACTTCATGCTTGGTTTGTGCTCCGACATGAACTGTCAACTGTGGGACCTTATATAGACAGGTGTGTGCCTTTCCAAATCATGTCCAGCTTTCTCAATTTTTTTATTTTTAATAAATTTGCAAAAATCTCAAGCAAACTTTTTTCACGTTGTCATTATGGGGTGTTGTGTGTAGAATTCTGAGGAAAAAAAATGAATTTAATCCGTTTTGGAATAAGGCTGTAACACAACAAAATGTGGAAAAAGTGATGCGCTGTGAATACTTTCCGGATGCACCGTGTGTGTGTATATATATATATATATATATATATATATATATATATACATACTAACACACACACACACACACACACACACACACACACACACACACACACACACACACACACACACACACACACACACACACAGTACTTTGCAAAAGTTTTAGGCAGGTGTGAAAAAATGCTGTAAACAAAGAATGCTTTCAAAAATGGAAGTGTTAATCATTTATTTTCATCAATCAACAAAATGCAGTGAATGAACAAAAGAGAAATCTAAATCAAATCAATATTTGGTGTGACCACCCTTTGCCTTCAAAACAGCATCAATTCTTCTAGGTACACTTGCACACAGTTTTTGAAGGAACTCGGCTGGTAGGTTGTTCCAAACATCTTGGAGAACTAACCACAGATCTTCTCTGGATGTAGGCTTCCTCATATCCTTCTGTCTCTTCATGTAATCCCAGACACACTCGATGATGTTGAGATCAGGGCTCTGTGGGAGCCATACCATCACTTCCAGGACTTCTTGTTCTTCTTTACGCTGAAGATAGTTCTTAATGACTTTGGCTGTATGTTTGGGGTCGTTGTCCTGCTGCAGAATAAATTTGGGGCCAATCATACGCCTCCCTGATGGTATTGCATGATGGATAAGTATCTGCCTGTATATTTCTCAGCATTGAGAACACCATTAATCCTGACCAAATCTCCAACTCCATTTGCAGAAATGCAGCCCCAAACGTTCAAGGAACCTCCACCATGCTTCACTGTTGCCTGCAGACACTCATTATTGTACCGCTCTCCAGCCCTTCGACGAACAAACTGCCTTCTGCTACAGCCAAATATTTCAAATTTTCACTCATTAGTCCAGAACACCTGCTGCCATTTTTCTGCACCCCAGTTTCTATGTTTTCGTGCATACCTGAGTCGCTTGGCCCTGTTTCCACGTTGGAGGTATGGCTTTTTGGCTGCAGCTCTTCCATAAAGAACACTTCTGGCCAGACTTCTGCAGACAGTAGATGGGTGTACCTGGGTCCCACTGGTTTCTGCCAGTTCTGAGCTGATGGCACGGCTGGACATCTTCCGATTTCGAAGGGTAATAAGCTTGATGTGTCTTTCATATGCTGCACTAAGTTTCCTTGGCCGACCACTGCGTCTACGATCCTCAACGTTGCCCGTTTCTTTGTGCTTCTTCAAAAGAGCTTGAACAGAACATCTTGAAACCCCAGTCTGCTTTGAAATCTTTGTCTGGGAGAGACCTTGCTGATGCAGTATAACTACCTTGTGTCTTGTTGCTGTGCTCAATCTTGCCATGACATGAAACTGTCTTCCACAACCTCACCTTGGTAGCAGAGTTTGGCTGTTCCTCACCCAGTTTTAAGTCTCCTACACAGCTGTTTCTGTTTCAGTTAATGACTGTGTTTCAACCTACGAGTGACATTGATGA